>NC_081785.1:5344611-5502111 GCF_963082965.1 Carassius carassius
ATCTGTTTCAGGCTATATCTTTAAATCATAAATAATTTTTTTAATCACTAAACTACATTAGGAGAAGTCCATTGATCACATACCATTCAAAAGTTTTGGGTTGGTAAGATTTGTATGTTTTTGAAAGAAATCTCTTATGCTCACCATCACCAAGGCTGCATATATCTGACCAAAAATACAGTAAAAACAGTAATACTGGAAAATATTATTACAATTTCAAATAACTCTATTTCAAATAAACCTATTTTAATATATATATATATGTGTGTGTGTGTGTGTGTGTGTGTGTGTGTGAGACCCTGGACCACAATACCAGTGTTAAGTCACTGGGGTATATTTGTAGCAATAGCCAAAAATACATTGTATGGGTCAAAATTATAAATTTTTCTTTAATAGCAAAAATCATTAAGATATTTAGTAAAGATAATGTTCCATGAAGATATTTTCTAAATTTCTTACCATAAATATATATAAACCTAATTTTTGATTAGTAATATGCATTGCTAAGAACTTCATTTGGACAACTTTAAAGGCGATTTTCTCCGTATTTAATTTATTTTTTTTGCACCCTCAGATTCCAGATTTTTAAATAGTTGTATCTCGACCAAATATTGTCCGATCCTAATAATCCATACATCAATGGAAAGTTTATTAATTTGTCTTTCAGATGATGTATAAATCTCAATTTCTGGGTTTTGTGGTCCAGGGTCACATATATGCATTTAAAATGTATTAGACTAAAACTTGCATACATTACCAGTACCTTATAGTACAGTATAAACAATGTATAAGTACCTTATAAACAGTGTGGAGGGGCGACTGTAATACCATACAAATGAGACCTCTGATCCGGCAAATGCTCATCTGTTGACAGGTTATCTCGACTGAGAGAGATGACCCCATCTCTGAAACACCATAAAAGAAAATTTGATTAGTCATTTTTCATTAACAATTTAATTGATAAAGTTAGTCATATTCAACTTTAACTGGACCGCACAAGAAATTAGAGTAAGCTCCAGAGCTATTATTCTTAAAAATAACAGGTACTTTTATAAATATAAAAAATGACATGTTCTACTCTGCTTCATGTTCTGTATTCTTAGTATGGATGGAAGTGAATAGAGCACAAGGTGCAGTGTGACGCAGAAATTGGAGTGAAACAAGCGTGAAGGACTTATAAAAAAATGTAAAATAGGGACATTCATGAATAGAACTATTTCTGATTCGGATTCTGGTGGTCATATGGTCTTGCACATGCATGTGCTGTGCTGCTTTACCTCCTCCAGTCTGTGTAGTAGTAGTGATTGGCGAAGGCGACCATGCTGAAGGGGTAGCTTAGGTCACTGTGGACCACACGTCTCCCTGTCCCATTAGGGGATATACACTCAAGGCGCTTGGTTCCTGTCAAATACCAAAAAAAGAGGTTATTAATGAGCTTTTTCAGTGCCTGTCTGATATTTTGGTTTCATCTAATTCAGATATACATGGTCAGAATAAGTTTCAACATATGCAACAACTAGCCTAAATTGTAAATGGTAAGTTTGTAAACTGGTAGTTTATAGTCTGAGTTTTGAGCGAAGCACACCTGCATCGGCCCAGCAGATCTGGCGTGTGGTGGAGTCATAGGTCAAAGCATTGGGCAGTCCGATGCCATCCTGTACCAGGATTCTTCGGTTTTGTCCATCCACAGAGGAGCGTTCGATTTTAGGAGCTTCTCGGTTCCAATCAGTCCAGTAGAGTGTTCTGTGTAAAGATCAGATGAAAAAAAAACAGGAACAAAATTGAATTTTTATAATATAAACAATTTCTAAACTATATAAAATAGACTTTATTATTATTATTCTTTATTCTGAATGTATGTTTTTCATATAAATATTATTAAATATATAAATATAATTCAAAAATATAATTTTATAAATGTAATTATTTTTATAAAATTGTAAAACAAAATACATAAAATATATAAATATAATTTTATAAGTATAATTATATTTTAATTTTACAATTAGAATTTAACATTTGATACATTTAAAATATAATTATTAAAAAATAATTATACATTATGCAAAATTTAAATTTAGCTTTGCCATTACAAGAATATTCAAATAAATATATTCAGAGAAAAGTTAAATTGTAATAATATTTTACAATATTGTTTTTACTGTAGTAATCATCACATAAATGCAGCCTTAATGAGCATAAGCAGCTTCTTTCAAATTTTTTGACCAGCCAAGTTTGCATTTGATGCATTACATTGAAATAAAAGGCTTTTGAGATGGGTGGAAAGATGGCATCGAGTTTAATTTAATGCAAGTGTTGAAATACATGTTTTCCTAAATCTAGAAACATACAAAACCGCTCTGCTCTATTTAGCATTCATTTAAACAAAATGTTTTAAAGAAAGGCCTATGAGAGAATCTCAGTCCCTCAGGAAATGGTAAATATAGCAAGCCTATGGCTAAGCTGAATCACTCATTAGACAAACAAAAAAAAGAGAGAGAGATATAACCACAAATTATGTTACTTAGGTCTCTCTCTGAGGATTTAGAAGCACAAAATCACAATTTCAGGCTATTTGAAGTAAAAGATATGTATAAGACCAACTCAGTTGGGCAGAAAATCAGCTGACAGTGCAGTTTTACACAACTCCTTGTGTAATTAAACATTTGTTTCATAAAATTCTTGACAAATGCATCAGATTTTAACCCATATGGCTTGTTAATCAGAACTATCACCTCATGCATGCATGCATGGATTAATGCGTGACAGTAGTGTTGTCAAAAGACCCGGTACTTCGGTACCAAGTCGGTACTAAAAAAATTTAAATGTGACGGTACCAGGTTTCTTTAAGTACCGGTAGTACCGAGGTCCCGTTCAAACCCGGTTCAGCGCTATGATTTCCGCGAAGCAGAAAACGAGGACGGAATCTCAAAATCCAGTCATGAAAATGAACCTTGCATTTTAATATTGACAGTCATGGAATTTGTCAAAGTTAGCATAAATTAATCAAATCAAATCTCCTCCATATGGACCAGTATCTGTAAATGTTAAGCCGCAAAAGTTGTTTGAAATATGAATCCGTGTTCTGCGCGTCTCTGTGTGAATTAATGAATGGCAGAGACGTGCGGGTTTGTTTACTACAGACGCATTGCATTAATTTCAGCATCTGAGCTTCAGAGTTCCCTCATCAAGCTATCTGAACTTTTCAGTTCATCTCAATGGACTCACAGCGCACCTGTATTTGATGCTCTGTAAACTCTTTGTGGAGGCGCACGACTCGCCGTCGCTTTACTGATGTTTCTCACACATGCAGAGAGAGAGCGAGAGTCTTACCACGCTGAATCGACACGCTATATGTAAACTATTCTTTGTTGTCTTCTCCTGTCAAAATAATGGAGTTCGTTAAGATCGTATTCATATTCATTTTCGAACAAGCAGAAGACATACCGGTTTCTCCGGTAGTGGGCGGAGCTAATGCGTAAATGGCAATTTCATTGGCTGGCGCTGATCTCTTACCGTCCCTGTTTTGATTTCAGCAAATCAGTTTGACCGAACGCAGACAACGTGATTAATATTCATGAACCCAGCAGCTCATCAGTTCATAGTGCATTGTTTATACATTAGTATGATAGTAGAATTAGTAGTAGTATTATCTTTTAATAATAATTAATACGATCTATTACTATTTTTTTACAGAAACCCTCAATGACCAAAAATATCTTAAGCATTACCACCAGTCTTAAGTTCAGTTAAAATGACAAATATGCATTCATTAGGCCCTAAAAGTAAATTTTTACATAAAGGCATTGTGCTAAAAATATTACTATTATTTAGTAAAATGTATGTGATACTGCTACTACTGTTGAAAAAATTTATAAAAAAAATATTTTTTTAAAGAAATAAATCACAATATTTCTTCCATGTTTTAATTTTAATAGCAAATCCCCTTTATTTACCAAAAATAAAATGTGTTTAAATTTCATAAATTAAAAGACAAATTAAAATTGGGTGAAACTTGTTTACTGTTTTTCATATTTATATAACTTGTAGAAACATTTTAAACAAAATTGTAAATAAGTATAAAGAATGGCATTGGTTTTATTTTTAGTGCTAAAAAGTTATTTTTTTTTTATTAGCATATTTTTGTGTTTTGCTTTGGTACCGAAATTGGTACCGAGAACCGTGGATTTTCACTGGTATCGGTACCAAATACTGAAATTTTGGTACCGTGACAACACTACGTGACAGTATGAACAAACTAGCAACGTAGCCCAAATCACAGCACCAACAAACGCACATTAGAAGCTATTCTCATGGCCTGTGAGGTTCAAGTTATATCTCCTGTCCTCCACCCTAGTTCAGTGACTCCAGATGTTGCAGATGCTGTGTTTGAGGAGTTGCTGGCCCACACGTTCCCTGGAGACCTGAGAGCCATGCCAGACACTGAAGCAACGCTAACTTCTTGGCAAATCTGTAGCCTTGCCCTCTTATTTTCTCTGCCTCCCATACACATTCTAACCTTCTCACTCTCTCGCTGCTCTGCATGCTTTACACTGTTCTCTCGCTTCCCCTCAATCACACTCTTCACAAAGCAGATAACATATAATATAATAATAATATATATATATATATATATATTCTTATTATTATTATTAAAGAAATAATATTAAATGCATTGAATAAAGAATGGTGGCATCTCTTTGAGAAATTAAGATGCATTAGATTTAAGCATGCAACATTACTTCAGACCTTGCGATGAATATGGACAACAGGATATGATATTACGCTCTAGAGTTTCTGTTTATAAAAAAAAAATATTAATTTAATGTTTTAATTAAAATAAATAATAAAATAGAACTATACAGTATATGTACAGGATATAAACATCACAGATTGACCTCTTGGCAAAATACATAGAATTAAAACAGCTTGGGTTATGTGTGCGTGTGTATTATTACATTGTTTTTATTTTATATTTACATATATTAATATTTATTAAGAATGTATTTTTAAAATCTAAATAAATATGATAACGTACAAAAATAATATGCAAGATAGCATATATATATTTGATATCTTTAAGCAATCTGAAGCACATACCCTGTACGAGAGTCCACAATGATGGCTCTGGGATTTACTACGTCTGTGTCAAACAGAACACGCCTGTCACTTCCATCAAAGTTCGCTGTTTCAATCTTATCGGATGTGCTGTCCACCCAAAACAGTCTCCTGCGGGCGGCATCTATAGCAAGACCTTCTGGACTCATCAGAGCTGTAAAAGAATATTATATTATACTATATTATATTGTATTATAATATATTAAACAGATTTTAATAATAATTCAAAATAAACATACCTGTGTTGATGATAATCTCAGGTTCTGATCCTGGCTCCAGACTGGCTCGATTGATTGTCCGTGCAGCCAGATCTGTCCAATAAACTTTTCTTTCTCTGCAGTCATAATCAATGCCAACCACTATAGAGCCCTGAAAGAGTTAACAGGAGAGAATTAGTATACTTTTCTCAAAGCCACAGACTTTTCAATCAGTATTTCAATCAATAGTGTGCAAGTCTCACATGTAGAGCAAGCAGCACTGAAGATCTCTGCTTGTCCATCTGTGTGCCATTGAGAGGCAAAACCCCAATCTGTTGGCCCTGGGCATAGAGCAAGGACGTGCCTGATGGAGACGGGGTCACGTCTGGGCGTGGCAGAGGGTGCATGGTGGGAGGGGCCACAGTAGGTATACCTAAAAGTTGGCAGATCATTTTAGCTTGGCAATACAAATGATTTTGTTGGCCCTTATTTTAAATGTGAACATGAGAATGTAGATGTGCAAGCGTTAAACCATGTAACTAGTGTTTTTTCATGAGGAAACTCTGGGTTTCACAATGAGCGACACTCACAGGCAGGTTTCACAGCATCATGTGAGCGGGTTCCTGATACTTCCCGCCCGTTTTGGTCCACACACCAACAGTAGCTGCTGTCTCCGTAGCACTGAACTGGGTTGAACTCCCCGGCAGAGTCACACTGAGGTAGATAATGGTGGGATTCCGGCTGACCTCCATATTGCTGCAGCAGACTGGCTCTCCAGCGCTCACAGACCGCCTCTGGATGCTGGGCTGGAGGCACTGGGTGTCAGAGGGGAAACCAGGGGAAACCAATATGTGCCATATTACGGCACAATATGGGGATATTTATCCATAACAAATAAGGGATAAATCAAGTGAACAATAAAACAATGGACACATTCATTGGTGGTGTTGAAATGGACTAAACTTGCTGCTCATATTTTCCTCCTGCTCTGTAATCTGGATAAACACAGGGCAGACTGGACTCTAAGCTCTGCTACAAATTAGAGTGATTACTTACACATAATGTGAAACTACTAAGTGAATTAGAAAGCCTATAATTGATAAACAACAGCATGGTGAGCATGTCAAACATGTTTTAGACTTGTAGCCTATGCGAAAGTTGGTGCTAAAATGGTGTTCTACTGTGGTTTTCTGGTCTGTATATATGGCTGTAAGTAATATATTTATCATTATTTTATTATGGGGTTTCATTGTTCGCCAATACCAATTTGTAAGTTTGCACCATCCACATTAGACCAAAATCCCACTCCACATAGCTGTATATATTGGATTAGCTGTGATTGTATAGTTTTATGTGTTGTTTTGGTTTTATTTAGGACTAAAAAATTGTTTCATACTGGAAATTTAGTATGAAACTGGAAACACTACGTGTACAGCTGTCTTACCAAGCTCGTCACAATTTATTCCCGGGGTTCCGGGTGGAGTTTGGGTCCCCGGTCTCTCCTGTCCCCTGCTGTCCACACACCAGCAGTGACCTGTGGACCCGTGGCACTGCTGCGGCCTGTACTGACCCTCCTCATCACACTGAGGGATGAGGGCTCCTACCAGAGGAACACCACCATTTCCACTCTGAAGACTGTCTCTGTGCTGCTCACACTGAGTCTTGGGACGACCTTCAATGCAAATGAACCAGATATTATAGAATTTAGGACTTTACTTAAATAAAAGAATGTTCAAATCTAAATCTGCAAGCAACTACCGTTTTGAGGGTGGCACAGAAAACCATCTCCATGGTGTCCCAGTTGGCATTGGCACTGGAAAGATCCCGGACTGTTTGAGCACGAGGCCTGGGTGTGGCATGGCTGGTCACGACACTCGTCCACATCTGCACATACCACAGAACACAACGCTTACTCTGTAACTCAACAAGCACCGCATTAACCGCTTTCTCAGGATGTTAAAGTCATACTAGCTGTTGCCCAAAAGGCTCCAAACTCCCTCTATCTCGTCAAAGACCAGAGTGCACTGAACAGGAAGGAGAAGAGTTAACTGTACTCTGACCCCTTTGTGTTCTTCAGCTGCGTGTGTCTCCTACGCACATTCCCTGAGCGGGACATTGGGTCATTGTTTCAAAATACCCTCCCTTCCCCAGCATCTCTGGTTACCCATGCCCCCCACCACACTGCAAAACCCTTCACCTACAGCATTCAAGAATGAGCCTGTGATTCACTAACATTTAACCTCTGTGACACATCACATCCCACTGACAGCACGCAACTCAGACTGAGTCACATATAAACTGATGACCATATTCTTAGAAGCTAATTTAGATTTACTGCATACTGTGCAATATAGTGTGAAATATGACCGCGTAGAGTTAAACATTTAAAACAAGAAACATTTAAAACCGTGAGACGCCAAGCAGCATGCATTCTTTTTTTAATATATATTTTAAAATTTCATTTCTGTGAATTAATTACTTCAGCTATTACTCCCGTCTTTTTGGTTCTCGAGAAACATTTCTTATTATTTTCAATGCTGAACACAGTTGGGCTGCTTAATTTTTTATGGGCACCGTGATACATTGATTAACAGAAAGTTCAAAAGAACTGAATTTATTTGAAAACATTTGTAACATTAATATAACATAATGTAACATAATTCCTGTAAAGCATTAAATATACATTTGTCTTTGAATGATTAATAAGAATGTCCAATATGGAAAGTTTTGTCGAATCCAGGCACAGGAAATGAAGATGTTTCTTACCCTGACATGTCCGGCCATCAAATCCAAACTGGAATCCGCTCTCACACTGACAGCGATGGCTCCCAGGCAGGTTCACACAGGAAGAATGAGCACCACAGGAGCTCAGACCTTCAGCACACTCATCCACATCTACAGAGAGAGAACAAATGCTCAATTAGAACCTATAACACTCTACTCTTAACCAATAACACTACAAGATTCATTCTTTTGGTGTGCGTCAAACATGTCAGTCAGATGCTGCAGAGATAAAACATGCCTTGAGATCCTGCCATTTGTGATGAGATGGAAATATAGCGAGGGATTTCTTCCCTGTTGGAGTGCGTGGGAACAGGCCTGAGGCTCTGGGTGGGTTAAGAGATGGTCAGCAGGAGACCTGGTTTTGATCATTATTAATTACAGGGAGGGTAAGGAACCCACGGTCCCTCTCTCTCTCTTGATTTTTCTCTGCTCTTTTTCCTTGACTCCCTTATTATCTATTCTAAAGTGACGAGTTCAGACAGGTGATAAAATTATCCTCTAATAGGAACATGATGCCTTAAAACACACACATAATCAAGCGTAGACAGTGCCTTCAGAGTCACACAGGGAAATCCGATTCATTCTGCTGGATTGCTTTGTTCGGATGATTCAGAAGAATCACTTCTAAAATATGGATTGTTTTACAATACTCTTTTAATCATAAAAAAACCATCCTTATGCGGTTCTCACAGATTTGTGACAAAATGGCAAAGCAGCTAAGCAACAAGTAATTAAATTTCAATGAGAAAATGTTTTTTTTTTTTAATGGGTGAATCCAGTGATTTAAAACAGCTGATGTTAACTTTATGCAAATGTTAACTTTATGCAAATGAGCTTATTAACATGATGATATATTATCCACAGAAAATTTCTTCTTTAGAAACTGTCAGCATTATTTTGAATCATTCATCTTATTTGTGATATTAATATGCAATATGCACTGATCCATGCTTTCTCCTCCTGAATATTAATTTTTACGTGCAAAAAAAATATTTTTTAATTGGTTTCAATTTGATCTTAACAACCTATTATAAAATACACCATTCATTGAATAAAAAAAAAATCATTAATAAAGGTATTTTTAGAAATATTTTTTCTTTAAAATAAATAAATATTATTAAATATTATTTTATCTAAAAATTAAATTTTTCTGATAAAATTGCTTTTGTGTTCAGCACTGTTTCCGATTAGGTTGCAGCAGATAATTTGTAACATCAAAATAAAACTAAATTACTACCAAAATTAATAGTAATTAATATTGATCGTATGAGTGTTAATTATTCCTCAATATTCTTTCCAACTTGCAAGTAATCAACAGCTAAGAAAAGTTTAACTTAATGCAAATAAGCATTATAAAACTATTTTAGAAATTGTTGACATGACTTCGAAACATTCATCTTGTTCCTGATATTATGCAAACATGCACTGCTGCAGCTGATATACTCCATAACAGTCAATTTCCCATCCAGGGGTGTTTTTCCCAAAAGCAACTATGATCGCAAGTTCTGTCGTTTAACAATTGAGTTCACTGATCACAAACACATTAAACAGCGTGTCTCTGTCAGTCTCACACGCAGCCTAATGTGGCAAGCATGAGTTGCTTTGTACTGAAACTATAAACTATAGGTTACTAGGAGAGAAATTAAATGCTGAAAATTAAACTAAATTTAAATGCAACCCCCACCTCCAAAAAAATGCTCTGATTGGTTGAACACTTCACATCTTTTTCCATTGCTTGTTTTGAATACTGTACGTGAAGAGAGGCATCACTAGAGTACTTTGAGGTCAAAATGCCTAGCCGCTAAGCAAAATGCATACAGGTTGGTAGGTCTCGAATCGACTCTCAAGAAAAAAAGAACATCTGTATGAGTACATAGGGAGTTTTCCGGAGGGGAAGGGTTCTTCAAATGAGGAAATATCAGGTGGTCTGAGCCTCCCCAACAAGCTTAAATCTTTGCTTACAAATCTTCCCCAGACTCACCACAACCCCACAGATCTCCCACATTCCACCTAAAGAGTGTTTAGTCTTTCTGTTGTTTGGCTTGGTAACAGTGGGAAGAAGAAGATGAAAGACTGCAGATGGGGGGAAAAGCCACTGGGCACGTTAATGATTCAAGGAGGGTTTCCTCTAATTTTTGTTTGACTCATTGGATAGGAAACGTTCTGGCTACCCTAATGTACTTCAGTGGTGATGACCCCACCTCTGAGTGACCTGCACTGTTGATGTTATGCAGATGTGTGGCCCTAATGAAGGAAGACAAACGTTTTGGGTTATTTCTGAAGTATTCCAGACCCTGGACTGATTAAACAGGAACTGAATTTAAAGCTTTCCATATAACTTTTATATATATATATAACTTACCATAACAGTAGCGGCCGTCTCCTCTGTAACCTGTGGCGCACTGGCACAAAAACAGCTGTCCCCCGGCTGGCACACACTGTGCGGTTGTGTCACAGTCATGATTACCAGAGTAACATGGATTCACATCTTCGGGCTCTGGGTCTCCAGCTGCGAAAATATGTGAAGGGAACCAAATTAGAAATAGGAATGCAACAAACTGAGCTTATGTCATTACAAATAACTTCTTATTTAATATCCATGGATCTCAACTGGACCAGTCCCATAGAAAGCAGAGTGAAACACTTTCATAAAAGGGGGTCAACAGAGCTTAATAGTTAAAGCTCTAAAGGACCAAGGGCACCAAGGACTATAACATTAACAATTACAATTGAATAAGAAAGTCCACAGCACCGCTATAGTGACAACGACACTGTTTGAATCACTTTCTGAACAAATTTAATCCAGACACTTAATCCAGTAAGGAACCACCCAACTTTAAAGAAGTTGAGCATTTAAAATGGGAGAAGACCATAACCAGATATACAAATAAACTTAGAAAGCAATATTACAGATAGAAGACTTGAAGTAAAAATGTCTTGATGGATTTGTTTATTACAAATAAGCAGCTTTTTGCTTCACCAGATGTTGATTGATGGACCGAAGTCAGGTGGATTACTTGAATTATTTTGATGTTTTTATCAGATGTTTGGACTCTCATTCTGACAGCACCCATTTACTGCAGGGCATCCATTTTTGAGCAAGTGATTTATTGCAAAATTTTTCCAAATCTGATATAATAAAGAAACATTTACATTTACATTTAATCATTTAGCAGATGCAAAATGAAAAAAAAAACTCATTTTCATCACGCGTGGCCTGAGGGTGAACTATTCATTAATGACTTAACTATTCCTTATTGAGGGAACCAAAAATGGTTCTTCCAAGGCATCGTTGCAATAATCCACTTTCAGAAACTCTGTGTATAGTGATAAATGTCGTTTATAATACTGACTGACTGTATTGCTGTTTATTCAAGATTCTACACTAGCTCACCAATGGGGAACATGCACTGGAAATGTGACTCACAGATGAATGAGTCACTGCAGATGTTTTAAAACCTCTAGACTAGGGCTGGGACCACGCGTCAAGGTCATCGATGAAGTCGACGCAAAAAATACGTTGACGCAAAATATGCTCATCGATTCGTCGACCTGTTTTTATTTCTCTAAAAAACGTTTGCAAAACGTTTACCTTATGTGCGCTGAATATACGCGATGGCCGAATCAACATTCTGTCCAACGTTATATAACCAATCCAGGGGTTTTTCTGCATTGATCTTTTTTTTTGGCGGCTGTCAAAGCCTTATTTGATCGGATGTAGAATAGAATGACTGCTGCGCCTCACAGGGCGCCTACGAGAGAGAGCCCCGGCTGCGCGCGAGCACTCACAGTCTTCAAACAACACGAGCGCTTCTTGCTCTCTCTCTCCCTCGTGCATATTAATCAAAATCATTAAACACGATAGAAAAAGGGCGAAACACCAAAGTTTCACGAGCGCTCGCGCACTCACAGTCTACAAACTACACGAGCGCTGTCTTGCTCTCTCTCTCTCCCTCGTGCATATTAACCAAAATCATTAGACACGATAGAAAAGGGGGGAACGCCAAAGTTTCACGTGGTATGGGAGGCCGTTTCAGCATAAAAACGTTCCAGCGTTACTCGTCTTAATTATATTTTTACACGTGGAGCATTCTGAGATTTTTTTTTCTCCATTACAGGCTGCTAGCTCCCACTGTTAATTTTTTTTTTTTTTTTTTTTGGAAAAGCACTCTCTGTATTAGCTTAAAGCCCTCAAGTTCACATTGGTTACTGTATTCTTTCAATTGCTCTAAACAAGTATTTTGGGTGACCTTTTTTATTGAATGCTAGACATCAAGTTGTTGTTATTTTCATCTGAAAGAAGAACTTTTTTTCAGTAAGCTAGACCCTATGTGTTCAGTAAGCTTGTTTCAGTAAGCTATGTGTCAAGGCTTCAAGGTTTTATTGAATGCTATCTCTATACAAGTGCAAAGTAATGCATTCTTAGTCAGTCTTTTATTTTGTAATTTTAAGATCAATAAACATATATTGCAATGTTAAGGAATTGATGTTTTTTTCATTCAGATATGTAAATCAACATGTATAAATTGTTAGTAGTCAATTAAAGGGGAGATATTCGAAATCGAATCGGTCTGGAAAAATTAATCGTTAGATTAATCGTTGCATCGGAAAAATAATCGCTAGATTAATCGTTTAAAAAAATAATCGTTTATCCCAGCCCTGCTCCAGACAAAATCAGCATCCTGAGGGAAGGCTTTGTAAAAAAAAAAAAAAAGATTAAATAAAAATTGAGGGAACTTTACTACTACCACCATCACAGCCAGAGCGAATGCTGGGACATCAGCAACAAACATGACTATTCTGAGTCTTATAAAACTACAGACCTTGAGTAATGAGAGTCTTTGTGATAAACGTGCATTCACAGGTGTTGCTTCCCAACAGTCCTTTATGATTTCAAATGGTCTTTAAATTTGACCTTTGAGGTCAAAGTACTTGACCTGGAAAACACAACACCTTTAAATGGGTCTTAAAACTCGGGGGGTTCACACACCATTACTAAAACTACAAGTGACATTACCAAACCTCTTAGACCAAGACAACAGGACTTCACTGTGTTCACTCTACCCATTCGGCCTACCATGAGGGATCCATTGTTGGGACCCTTGGGCGATGCAGACTTCCTTCACCCCCACCCAATGCCTTCTCATCACACATTAAAAACAGCTTGATTTCCTCATCCCAGCCCAGGGACCAATTTGGCCAATTATCAAGGGCAGACAGGAAGACTTTTGTTTGAAGTAAGAGAGAACGAGAAAGACGGTCCCCTTTAAGGTGATTCCACAGGGTAGGGGAGAAGTGGAGAGAAACTACAGGACAAATGTTGCACAAAATGGGTCAGGGATTCTTTTCATCTTTGTGCTAATTAAAGGGACAGCAGCAGACCAGCGGGGCGGAGTGCTGGTTAACATCAGACTTTGAGGAAAACGAAGGGGTGGATGGACCAGGTGGGAAACTGCTGTCACGAACGAGAGAGAAACATTCCTTCTGTAGTTCACACAACAATGTCATGAGTGTGTGATGGGGGCTTTTGGAGCTCAGACCCATTAAAGGTCCAGAAGAAACAGAAAAGCAATTGAAAGTCCTAACACACTGACCATCATTGTTCGACACATTCATTTGAACAAACCCAAGACTCATACATGATTTGATTTACACAAGTAGGACATGTTTCTAGACCAACATCCATCCATGCTACCAAAAACCCTGTCGGTAGGCTAAAGCATAAACCTATGCTTTAGTTAAGTTAAAAATGTTCCCTATGGTTAAGAAAAGTTCAATATTTTCCTTCAGTCCTGTATATAATGTTTCATTTAATTTAAGAGATAATTTATGAATGTAAAAGGTATTTTATCTTAACCTGCTTAATAAAAGCTTTGATAGCTATAAAATCAGGCTCTTGTTGTTGAGCAATTTCTCATCATTCTTCAATAAAATAAAATAAAATAAAATAAAGTAACATAAAATAATAAAATAAAACGTTACCATAAATAAAGTCTTAACTTTCCGGTCAAATAGAGATATTGCTTTTTCATGCAAGAAATTAGTTTGACCAGCATGGAAAATACAGTTGGATTTGCTGCTGAAGAAGCAGAATGAATCATATCATCGATGTATATGTGAATACATTGTTTCAAGCATTCCTGTAGCACACACATTAGATCATGCTGCGCACAATGCCAAGGTCATAGGTTTGATTCCCTGGAAATGCATGAACTGATAAAATGTAGAACTTGAATGAATAGATAAGAGCTGTGTTTGCTTCTAAGGTGTTGCCAAGATGGCCACCAAGTGAACTGCCTTGCCTTAAAGGGACCCTGAATGAATTCCATCAGCCCAGGTTGTGGGAAAGAAATATCATTAACCACAGGAAACTCTAACAGATGGTCTGAAATGACTGAGAACTGAGATCCAGCTACATACTCTTCATATTCACAATCAGCAAGACCATAATGACATGATATATGGTCACATATAAGCGTGTGAATCCACCTCAGTCTAATCTAATATCTTTGATGTGTCAGCACCGGTCTAATTACGATATGTCAGTTGTGCCGAACACACTGGACAGACGGTGGCAGCTGTGTTTTCCAGCCTCAACCAGAGACCATGCATGGCTCTCTTGGGTACAGGGATTCCGGGATGTCCTTCTGTTTCCACAACATCACTCCGCAACTATTCCTCTACCCACCACCCCGTTATGGATACTTTGTCTGAGTGAACACAATAATAACAGCAGTATGAATTTCATCACACTCATAGGTTACATATCAACATCTGGAGTAGATTGTACTCAGGAAACAGTAAACACTCTCAGAGTGCACGATCTGACCCAAATGCACATCCCTACCTCTGAAAATATACTCTTGCATATATATATATAAAAACTTAGGTTGATAGATAGATAGATAGATAGATAGATAGATAGATAGATAGATAGATATCTTAGTTTATGTGTTTATCCTCTAATGGTGAAGGTTTAATTCATTATTATGCAGTGCAGGGATTTTCTACCTTTGCATATAAACACTGCAAACGAATGGCAGGTCACATCAGGTTTTGACGATTGCGCAACTCTAGGATCTTATTCAGCCCACAAACTAGATACAACACAGCTGGTGATATGCTCATCCCTACCCCACTTATCATCCTAAAGTCAACATCTACAGAACCACCCAGTAACCATAGGGCCATACAAAGTGCAATGTAATGCACCATCGTCCCACTAAAACCTTTTTTGGGATATACACAGCCTTACAAGGTCACAAACCGAGGGGTTAAAAAAGAAACGTTTGATTTATTCCTCAAGGGAAGTCGCTGGATAAAGGGATTTGTGACAAACAGCACACACAAAGCCCCATAAAATGCTACAGGCTCACTTCACAGACATAGCTCATTTTAAGCGCAGTCCTCCTCTCTCTCCAGCCACTGGGTCTACAATCTAATGCTGGGCCGTGGTAGAATGCAGCAGGTGGTTTGGGGGGGGGGGGGGGGGGGGGGTTATCTTAGACCTCCTATTTCGCATGATGGGATTTTGTGAGAGCCAGACATCTCAGTGCCACATCACTCAGCATGTTAATAGAAAAAGTATGCCAAAAATGAGGGTCAGTCTAAATGAAGGATGAGCAGGAGGCCATATACCGGGAGACTTAAGTATGGAAGGTTTTATGCAGATTTTCCACAGAAACTGAGAAGACGACAAAATAAACAATAGAAAAGCTTTTCCCACACTTGAAACTGTTAAGCCAGTGTAATTCCAAACCCTGAGTTTACATAATCTTGGGTTATCTTGTTAATTGTTTCACATAGTTCACCCTGGAATAGTAACTAGTTGTGGATAGTTAGGTTTAATATTTAGTTCTGAAGTCAGGTTCTGAAAAAACACAATACACTGTTGTTACTTCCATTTTAAACCTGACTGGGACATCAGCATATTCACGTCAAAACAGTGGCTGGTAATTGTGGTGTTTTCAGCAGGGTATTCATACCCTGTAACTGTGCTGGCAGCCTACCTCCGAGAGGGCCGATCTTGTTGGTGATGGCGTATCGAAGGATGCGCTCCTCTTTGACATACATAACAAATATACGTTCCATTCTCAGTTCCTGCATCTCCAGTCCACTGCGGGGCCCATGATTGCAGTCCCTGTACGTGATGTTCTGTTTGACCTGGAAAGTATGGGTCTCCGCTCCGTTCTCAGCGGAGACGACTGTAAACTCACGCACGGATGTGGAGGTAATCACTGAGAACAGGAAAAAGGCAAGAGTTTAGAGGAAAGCAGTTCACAACAAACTTTGGGCTTTAATTCCAAACCCAAAATCCCACAGGATTTGATTGTTAAGCAACCTCATGTTCAACAAAATGAGAAATGACTTTTATTTAGAGTGCATCAAGATCAGACACAGCTTCCTCTGAAAGGAAATAGGGGAGACAGGAGATTTTTTTTAGCTCACATTGTCTTTTCCTTTTTCTTTTTTTTTTATATCTAAGCCATTCTCAAACACAACCTCTAATATAATTTAAAAATTTGTGGTGGTTACAATTTTTTATGTTTTTGAAAGAAGTCTCTTATGCACACCAAGGCTGTATTAATTAAAGAAACAAAGATGGACAGATATTTTTATTCCCCAAATTTCTTCCTCCAGAACTTACATGAAGGGTAATAATGGTAGGTGTCCTTAAATGGCTCTATCTGCACTGTTGCACCAGGAGGGATGAAGGGAACGCTGCCCTGTAAATGAGTGTCCACATTGAGGTGGTTCTGGTTATCCAAACCCGTAGCTGTCTGGACGATGCTGAGACGCTGGTTACCAGGATAGAAAGTCACATCGGCACGGCGAGTGAATTCGGCACCTGTAAAACAGAAATGTTCATTTTCAATTTGATTAAAGGTCGTTAAAGAGCGGTGTTTTACTGCAAACAAATATCACAAAACAAAATCTAGATGGGGGCTGTGATCCTTATATTAGTGCTTGATGAATATTTAGGTGTTTTTCAAAAAGAAAAACCAGGCTTTTTCATGCAAAGTGAAAACATATTATTACAACCCGAATTCCGGAAAAGTTGGGACGTTTTTTAAATTTTAATAAAATGAAAACTAAAGGAATTTCAAATCACATGAGCCAATATTTTATTCACAATAGAACATAGATAACGTAGCAAATGTTTAAACTGAGAAATTTTACACTATTATCCACTTAATTAGCTCATTTAAAATTTAATGCCTGCTACAGGTCTCAAAAAAGTTGGCACGGGGGCAACAAATGGCTAAAAAATCAAGCAGTTTTGAAAAGATTCAGCTGGGAGAACATCTAGTGATTAATTAAGTTAATTGATATCAGGTCTGTAACATGATTAGCTATAAAAGCTTTGTCTTAGAGAAGCAGAGTCTCTCAGAAGTAAAGATGGGCAGAGGCTCTCCAATCTGTTAAAGACTGCGTAAAGAAATTGTGGAAAACTTTAAAAACAATGTTCCTCAACGTCAAATTGCAAAGGCTTTGCAAATCTCATCATCTACAGTGCATAACATCATCAAAAGATTCAGAGAAACTGGAGAAATCTCTGTGCGTAAGGGACAAGGCCGGAGACCTTTATTGGATGCCCGTGGTCTTCGGGCTCTCAGACGACACTGCATCACTCATCGGCATGATTGTGTCAATGACATTACTAAATGGGCCCAGGAATACTTTCAGAAACCACTGTCAGTAAACACAATCCGCCGTGCCATCAGCAGATGCCAACTAAAGCTCTATCATGCAAAAAGGAAGCCATATGTGAACATGGTCCAGAAGTGCCGTCGTGTCCTGTGGGCCAAGGCTCATTTAAAATGGACTATTTCAAAGTGGAATAGTGTTTTATGGTCAGACGAGTCCAAATTTGACATTCTTGTTGGAAATCACGGACGCCGTGTCCTCCGGGCTAAAGAGGAGGGAGACCTTCCAGCATGTTATCAGCGTTCAGTTCAAAAGCCAGCATCTCTGATGGTATGGGGGTGCATAAGTGCATACGGTATGGGCAGCTTGCATGTTTTGGAAGGCTCTGTGAATGCTGAAAGGTATATAAAGGTTTTAGAGCAACATATGCTTCCCTCCAAACAACGTCTATTTCAGGGAAGGCCTTGTTTATTTCAGCAGGACAATGCAAAACCACATACTGCAGCTATAACAACAGCATGGCTTCGTCGTAGAAGAGTCCGGGTGCTAACCTGGCCTGCCTGCAGTCCAGATCTTTCACCTATAGAGAACATTTGGCGCATCATTAAACGAAAAATACGTCAAAGATGACCACGAACTCTTCAGCAGCTGGAAATCTATATAAGGCAAGAATGGGACCAAATTCCAACAGCAAAACTCCAGCAACTCATAGCCTCAATGCCCAGACGTCTTCAAACTGTTTTGAAAAGAAAAGGAGATGCTACACCATGGTAAACATGCCCCGTCCCAACTATTTTGAGACCTGTAGCAGAAATCAAAATTGAAATGAGCTCATTTTGTGCATAAAATTGTAAACTTTCTCAGTTTAAACATTTGCTATGTTATCTATGTTCTATTGTGTAAAAATATTGGCTCATGTGATTTGAAAGTCTTTTAGTTTTCATTTTATTAAAATTTAAAAAACGTCCCAACTTTTCCGGAATTCGGGTTGTATATGATGGAGCACCTGACTTAAATTATGGGAAGGGGTTGAGTAGATGCGATGAATATCAGACTAGCAAAGCCCTTGTGGGACTCTATTAGTGAAAACAAAGCCTCTAAGCCTAAAATCTCTCAGCAGGAGGCCATGTTTAACAAACATTCTACACCATGAAAGCAGTAGAAAAGGAGAACATGACGGCCTCACCGGTGATACTGAAGCCATTACGGCTGTTTGGCAACTCAAGGGCAAAGAGCCAACCAAACAGGCCTCCAATAGGGGCCACGGGCATGAGGGCCCAACCCACTGGCTCTGGGACCTCACTGATGGCAGTGTACGCTCGTCCGTCACCCACCACGATGTAGGCATGCAGGTCGATGCTGTCCAGCTGCACTGCTGTGTCCCCCACCAGTACAGTCCCTCTGACCTTTCCATTCACCCGAAGAGGTGCACCTGAGAACAAGATCAAAAAACCAAACTCACAATGATTTTTCTGCAAGTATCTGGAGTCGAGAACTAAATCTAAGAAGTTACAATAAGCATTAAATGCACATTCATTTTAGGGTGAACTATTTTTTTCATTTACAAAGTGCTCTCAGAAGCAACAATTTCTCTAGTTACTCAGCTGTTTCAGAGTGGTTTTGGATAGTTTTTCCTCTACATCACCTCCATCAAAGGCCACACAAAGCTCCTACTGTGTACACATGCATATCCAACAGCTGAGGAAGCTTTTCCACTGAATATTTTCTCTCAGACACAAACGTCTGTCATTCAGCACAAGCCAGACGTGACACTTTGAAACAGGGCTCAAGATTTCTTTCACACTTAGTCATGGAGTCGATGGTCACAGGTAAATTACAGTCAGACAAGGCCAATGTGATGTCACTGTCTTGGAAAGATCCTGTTACCCTTGCCTCATGAGGGCCGGCGAATGATTCACTAGGGAAATCCGCTCAGGCTTTCCAAAAGATCAAGCGTTTCCAACATAAAACCTCCCACAAAATTAGTGTGGCAGCCACAACCCTTAATAAAAAGACTGTGGAATAAGTCTTGGGTATTACCACAACACAAGTTTTCACCAATTACAGACAATTAGTGGCCACTCAGCAGCACGCAAGTGGAGCAGTCAGTAAAAGACCAAGTTTGACAGGAAACAACTGTATAGAATTTGCATACTTAAAAGTGTGTGCAAAAATCAAAATTTTATCCTTTGCATTACAAAAATATACGGTACATCTTTACTCTGAAAAATACTGTGTTGGAAAGAGAAACACTTGTAATACATCCCCAGAGATGTACTGTAAATGTTTTAGAACAAGGTCATGTCATGTGTTATTATTTTTACAGCATTCCCGCTGCAGTCTTACCGTTTGGCAGGCATTGACGGCCGTTTCCGTAGAATCCTGAGTTGCAGTGACAGCAGAAGCCGGTGGAATAGTCTGTGCAGTGTGCGTTCTGACTGCACTGCTGCTGGAAGCGCTCACATGTCTCTTTATTATCGGTTGAGTAATGAATCACTGCAGGAGAGAGTGGAAAGAGAGACAAATTGCTCTTAAATAGGCTAGTAAAGTCAAACTCAGTCATAAGTCATAGGTTAAACTCCTACGCAATCTTGAGTTCTCTCTGGATTGTTTAGATGGATCATTATTCTGAATAATAGGAAGTCCAAGTCAGTCACAACACTGAATCAAATAATATATAAATCAAAGTAATGGTGCTTTAAAAAAACGACAGACCTACTTAATGATACTTGCATGCCCATATATGGGAATTTCACGATTTTTGTTTTTAACTGATGAATTTTGAAATTCATTTTGTACAATACAGGGTAATTTAAACTGTGCTGGTGTAATTTATGAGCCAATATGCTAACATTAAAGTATATTTTAATTTGTGAAACTAAAATATTAAGCTCCACTCTCTCAGTTATTTTGACTAACTGAATCTTTAAAGAACATCTCACTGGAAGAAAAACTGGAAATTTCCATTAACATAAATAGCATAATGTTTTATTAAAATGTGACAAAAGTGGTTTTAATATTAGTCAGATATATTACTGGATAATTGCTAACAGTATTTTAGTATACTAATGTTAATATTTTGAATGAGCATTTTTGCATTTTTTATTTATTTTATTTTAATTTAATTGTTAATTCATTAATTTCATGTAATAGTTTTTTTCCGTTTTTTTCATTTATCATTTTTCACTTTTATTAATTCACTATTTATTATATATATATATATATATATATATATATATATGTATGTATATATATATATATATATATATATATATATATATATATATATATATATATATATATATATATATATATATATATATATATATAATATTTTATTTATTCACTTATATATATATATTTCAAAATTTCTTCATGTAATATTTATATTTTGTTTTATTTCAGGTTTATCTTAATTTCAGAAAATATTTTTTTTGTTGTATAAAAATTAGTTTTTTGAATGAGTAATTTGAATTAACAATTACAACACTGCTACCTAAACACATAAAACATACTGTACACAAACAAACATTAGAAACAAGCCAAAGTTACAATATTACTGAGATGGCGTATGGCAACAGTTGTTAAAGTACGATTGGTCAGTAAAATCTTTAGGGCGGTGCTTAGCAAAGGTTGGTTACGGATCACAATCATTTAACTCTCACCTCCAGAGTCAAAATCCACTTTCTCCTCAACACTGAACACTTGACCACCAGAAGCGTGAGGTGGGACATCCTTTACTCGGTTCGGGTACACCTGCAGAATTGCGTGCTTTGGTAATGGCCGCTGAGGCTGGGTCACGTCCTCCGAGGGGAGTTTATGGGGATCCAGCGGAGGAAACTCGCCTGGACCAGAATCTGAGGGCTGAGGCGGAGACTGACCAAGAGGCACCTTCTGGTTGAGATGCTCCAGGAGGGAGGAGTCCTGCTCTGGCTCAAGAAAGTCCATTGTGGTGGGATCTTGGAAGTCTGGATCAATGGGATCATACTCCTCCTCATCTGTTTCTGTGTAGTCTTCATCAGGGAACACAGCAACCAGGACTGGGGGAGCTTTGGTTAAAACAGCCTCATGCTGTGCAGGAATAACATTCTGGAAGGAATATCTGTTTCCAATGTGGAAGAGCCAAACTCCAGGCTCTCCAATGTTTCCTTTTCTGAGGAGAATTATAATATTACATTATACAATTACAATTTTAATCATGGAAATTAAAATATTTTAAAATTGATCAAAGAAATGTATTACATTAATATTTTTTATAATACAATATAATATAATATATAATATTATAATATAATATAAAACATATAAAATATTTTAATATAAATTAATAAATGTATCTCAAATAATAATTAAATGTCCTGTTTTCAGTGTTTGGGGAAACATACACTGTTGTAAGATTTTCTTTTTTTTTTTTCTTTTTTTCTTTTTTTTTTTTTAAAGAAATTTAATATTTTCAGCAAGGATGCATTAAATTGATTGAATGTGACAGTAAAGACATGTATATTGTTACAAAAGATTTTGTATTTTTAAATAAATGCATTTTTTTCCAACTTTCTATTCATTAAAGAATCCTGAACAATAAATGCATCATGGTCTCCACAAAAATATAAAGTAGCACAACTGTTTGTAATATTCATAGTATATGTCAGCATCAAATCAGCATATTAGAATGATTTCTGAAGGTAAAAGTAATGACTGCTGAAAATTCAGCTTCGCCACCACAGGAATAAATTACATCTTAAAATATATAAAAGTTGAGAAAAGTTATTTCACATTGTAAAATTGTTTCACATTGTTTTTTTTAATGTTGTTTTAGATTTTTATTATGAACAAACACAAATCAATAACAATCTAATGATAATATAATAAAACAAATTTGATTCTGAGTATTTTTGCTCTAATATTTATGAAAGAAAAGGCTATTTTATCATAACTTTTATTAAAAATGGTAATTCCTCTGACGCTTACTGGTAAAGGTTCTTGACGGACTGCTCATTGCTGGTGACGCTGTAGTACGGGCCCTCTGTCCGAGAAAAGAAGAGGAAGGACAGTTCTCCTCTGGTGAAGCCAACACGAGCTGGAAGCTCAATTTTGACATTGTAAGATTCTTTGGGTCGTGTCCCAAAAAACTGCAGGCCATCCTCAGGATATAGGAAGAGCGCGTAAGTATCCCTCTCGTTGTATGCAAGCACCACTTGGAATGTGTTTACCTAGAAGAAAGAAGAGCATTACTCAGGGCTCCAGAATCTGTGCAGCACTTTAGAAGGTAATAAAACTTTCAAGACATATCACCTGTAAATATTCCATTATATACTGTAAATCTATCTAAAAAAGTTTACTTAAGAACTTCCTTCTCCTTACTTTTGGACAAAGTGGTCTCCAAGAGATTTGTTTCCTGTGTGTGCATCAATCAGTACTGGAAACCTCGACCAACTACAACACCGGAGAAATCCAAATATGGTGTTTCTAACAACTTCACTGGTTTTAAAAGCCTTGTAACTCACCAAATGTGCCCCCTACAAGGAGTTCCCCACATCAGTACCATCTCTGTTTTTTTTTTAAGTTTAGGTTTTTCATCTTTATTTCTGCTTTGTTTCAATTAAAACATTTTTCATAGTTTTAATAAACGATTACAACACACTGATTCTAGCTAAAGTTCACTGCCCTACTATCCTTTTTTGCAACTGCAAAAGTTGAAAAATATTTAATATATAAATAAGGAGGCTTGATCCAGTTGCTGTAAAAATGGGGAAAGTTACATTACATTTTGATAGGAAATTATTATACAAAAATTATTTTCAGAGTAATGATGAACTATTCCCAATAAGACAATAAATGTCTATTATTAACAAATTTGGTCTATTTTGATTTCATGTTGACTTAAAGGGTTAGACCACCCAAAAATGAACACCAAATAAGATATTTTAAAGAATGTTGGGAACCAAATTTGACTTTCGATTGACCATTGTATGGACAAAATAGAGTGGAAGTCAATGGGAACCGAAACCATTTGTTTCCCACGTTCTTCAAAACATCTTCTCTTGTGTTCCACAGAAAACAGAAGTGCTTACAGGTTCGGACATGACATGAGGGTGAATAAATAATGACATAATTTAAATTTTTGGGTGGACTATTCCTTTAAGTAAACTTTTCTAGCAAGATATCCGAATGACATTTCAACACGGATATTAAGATGCCTTCCCCCTTTCCAGTCTCTCATGTACACATGCAGAGGATGTGTGTGAAATTCCTCTCCTCTGTTTAGTAATCCAAGCTGTCCCCGACTGGAGCCATCACCTCCACAAAACAACCCCCCAATACCAGAGAGACAATGCTTCATCTGGCTTTCAGAGAGCCTCGGGCTGCCTCATTCCCCAGCATGCATCTCTCCCAGATCCCCTCACCCAACCCTGCTGCCTTCAGCTTCAAACTCCTAATTGCAGGACCACACTGCCTTGAAGCAGTGCAGAAACACACCCATAAACAAGATTGTTTAAAGATGTTATAGTGCCAAAAGAAAAATTAAGAACCCACAATGAAGAGGTTTATGTACTTGAGATGGTACTACATCAATACTATTAAAGTAATCATCATCATCATCATCATCACAACAACAATATTACAGTATTTTCTTTCTTCATAACGCTTTGATAAATGTATATTTTATATAAACTACCGGTTGAAAGTTTAGAGGAATAAATATTTTTTAAATACTTTTGAAAGAATTGTCATATGCTCACCAAGCCTGCATTTATTAGATCAAAAATGCAGTAAAAGCTTCCTTTTCTGCAGCCTTTACTTCAGTCTTCAATTTCACATAATCCTCCAGAAATCATTCTAAAAAGGTGCTCAATTATTAAAAATAGTGGTTGCACTTTATTTTACAGTACGTGTACGTACATGTACTTATAGTGTACTTACAGTGTATTTATATAAGAAAGTTCTGGTAATACAAGGTAACTACATGGGTTAGGGTTAGGTTTAGGGGTAGGTTCAGGGTTAGTACATTGAAAACTGCTTTTTGCTACTTAATATTTTGTGAAAACGGTTATATAATTTTCTTTCAGGATTCTTTGATTAAGATAAAGTTCAAAAGAACAGAATTGTTATGTTAAATATAAATAACTTGTACCATTATACATATCTTTACTGTAACTTTTTTTTAATCAATTTAATGCATCCATGCCTAACAGACAAATTATTTTCATTTTCTGAATACTTAGATAGATAGATACTGAATACTGAAAACTGAATTGGTACTATGTGTCTTCCATTCATGGATTATCACCTTCATTAGCCCCTACTTCTTTCATCCACAGGACGTCTGCAGACAAACAGACATCTGGGCACTGAAGGGGACACAAGATTAGATAAAGCAGTTTAAATCCCAAAGGCTAACATAAGATATCATCCAGAGATTTCCATCATTTTGACCCCCTGACCGAGCTTCAGCAAACTCTCAACGGAGAGACTAAGTGTAAACATAGAATATCAACTCAAGGATATGCTTTCTTCAAAAAAGTATTAGGCATCTAAATGTGGAATATGATATCTATTTTTTAACAGCCTAAATACCATACTAGTATTTAGTATATGCTTTGTGGCAATTTTAGCTTTGACTGTGAGGATATACCTCATAACAGTGGCTTCATTAATCACTTGCCCTCATGTCATTCCAAACCCGTAAAAGCTGCGTTCGTCTTCGGAACACAACTGAAGATATTTTGGATGAAAACCGAGAGGCTTGAGACTATCTCATAGACTGCCAAGTAACTTTCACTGTCAAGGTACAGAAAAGTATGAAAGATGTCCTCAGAATAGTCCATCGTTGCCACAAGGATGCACTGTTTCTATGGGAATTTATGCTTTGATTTGAATGAAAACAGCACATCCTTGTGGTGCGGCTGACACAGAAGAGAATACGCAGCATACAGTGATGTGGAGAGACACAGAGGAGACTGTTGACAAAGGAATTGTTGAATAAAGTCATCTGATGGCAGATAAACTACTCTGACGACATCTTTCATACTTTTCTGGACCTTGACAGTGTAAGTTCCTTGGCAGTCTATGGGACAGTCTCAAGCCTCCCTGTTTTCATCCAAAATATCTTAAATTGGGTTCCGAAGACGAACAAAGCTTTTATGGGTTTGGAACGACATGGGGATAAGTGATTAATGACAAAATTTTCATTTTGGGGTAGAGTATCTCTTTAATAAGTCTCAACCGATCTACCATTTGTCTAGCTTCTAAGCAACAAATTAATTTGGGTCAAAATGTCTTGGTTTGATGGACGCACTGTATTTTTATCAATAACAATATATAAAAGATTGTTTTAATCTCTTTTTTTTAGACAATGATAATCATTTTTATTTTTTAGCAATCCTAAATATGCATGATTATATGATCAGGACAGATCCAACAGTTGTGAGCCACTGCTGTAGAGTACTGTGAAATTCCTGATAATATTTACTCTGAGGACACAAACATGAACATGGCCTTATACAAACCAAACAAGAGTAGAAATGCTGCTTCCTGGACCAATGAATAACAAATGATAATACTTCATGAGCAGTGTGGCTGTTTCTGCTCAGCTTTCTGGATGACAGAGCCAAATGTGCACTAGAGGCTTGAAGAAAAGAAAAATCTTATATGCACTAGTGCACTTTTATGCACTCCAACCAATCAATACTAAATGCATACAAAATGCAACATCCAATTGTGTATAATTATAAACCATAGCACAAAATTTTTTTTATTATATGTTACTGAATTATAAAATATAGGCTTTATTTTATTACAATATTTTATTATATTAAAATATAATATAATTAGAAATAAATGTTTGATTTTAGGGCATTTTGATTGACTTTGTTCAATTAACAATTCAGGTAATGTGCTTAATGTCCAGCGTAAAATTGGATAGTCATAAAGATTGACTTGACAACACTGAATGAAAATACTAGGCTATATTGGATTTAAGAAGCCCATCAGACCACTGAGAAACACTGTGGTTTAATCACCTAAAACCTTCCCAAGCATTTCTTTGGTATGTGAGGTGTTAAGAAAAAGATCTAATCACAGTGGTGACAGGGACAGTTAGGAGCAATTCAATTGCAGGTTAAATGATAAACTCTGGGATAGATTAGCAGGTAAATGGGAGATGCCATTGTATGTTCAGACACCCTCTGTGCCTGAGATTAGGACAGAAAACAGTAGACCAGCTTTGAGAACCCTGGCCTAAAAGGAGCTTGGGTAAAGTCAGACCTTCAGGGTCAGATTTAGTACCACTATTGGCAGTTCTCTTACCCGATTGGATGGGCTAGATCTGCGGGTGACCTCCTCGTAAGCGGACACATTCTCCCAGGTGGCGATAAAGGCATGAGTTGGGGTGAACGTGGCATCTGGAAAGCCTCTTTTGACATCCGCTTCCACCCGCTTCAGCACAGTAGGAGACTCTGTCTGCCGATAGAAGATGGATCCTTTTCTGTTGCTGGTGTCAATGTCAGCCAGGAAGGGGGCAATGACGGGGAAGTCAGTAGGGAAGTCGTCATCTACATACTGCTTCTCCATGGGAAGATCCTGAGTTGAGATGATTCCATTGGTGGCCACCTGGAACGAGACACAAAATAGAAGAGAGACATCTATAATGATCAAATTCTGGGGTCATATTCTAATAATTTATTTTAGAATAAAATCAGATTTACAATTTACAGCAATAAGCTCATTGCATTGACCACTCTGAATTTAATTAATAATACAAAATAACTCTTACATTTAAACTTCTAAAGAAAATGTTAAAACTTATGGGAAAAAAATTTAAATAAATAAAGGAATTACAGAGATTATTGACAAGTTATACAGACATTTAATACAAATTTTACATAACATAATAATGAAAACATTTTTACAGTTTATTCATATTCCCAGAGGGACATGCTCATCACAAACAAACAAGAAATCCTTTTTAATTTACAATATAAATGTTTCTACATTTTTGGAAAACTTAGACTTGGCTTTTAATTAAACAAAACAAAACTTGGTAATTAAAAAAACAATTTTTAAATAAAGTCTGATCGGTTGTAATATACTGTGTTTTATATATATATATATATATATATATATATATATATATATATATACACACACACACACACACACATACACACTGTCTTTAATTTAATTATATATACATACACACACAAACACATGATAGATAGATAGATAGATAGATAGATAGATAGATAGATAGATAGATAGATAGATAGATAGATAGATAGATAGATAGATAGATAGATAGATAGATAGATAGATAGATAGATAGATAGATAGATAGATAGATAGATAGATAGATAGATAGATAGATAGATAGATAGATAGATAGATAGATAGATAGATAGATAGATAGATAGATAGATAGATAGATAGATAGATAGAACATTACCAGACATTTATGTACTCACGTATAAGTTAGTGAAGGACGTCTCATAGAAGTACATGGGTTTGGTGAGCGTGGTCACTTCAGAAGTCTCATCGTCCCCTTCTTGCAGAGTTACATCGCCGTATAACATCCCATGTGGATAGATGTCATGTCTGTGAATGGCTGTGACATGCTGAACTGTCCATGAAAGTTGTAAAAAGAAGAGCGCTATTTTGTCCCACGCCATTGTAATGAACAGCTGTACACATGCAGCTCTTATTCACGCGGCACACTCCGTAACTTTGAATGAGTTGGAGCGCGCGGTGATGTTGGTGATGATGGACATGAAGCTGGAAGTTTGTGATCCAGGCACTAAACGGGAGGAACTGTGGGAGGTCACGCGGACGACGATTGGCTGACGGGTGACACACGGGACACCAAAAAAATGTTTTAACAATTTATTCAATGTCGAAATTTATTGCGAATTATGTTAAATTAATATCTAATACTTTTTATAATATTTATATAAATACATTTCTGTGTAGGCTATGTCATATAATTTGAAATATAAATATAATTAAAATATAATGTAATAATAATAATAATAATATCTAATAAAATATAGGTTTTAAGGGAAATATATATATATATATTATATTATTAGTTTTAAGTTTTATTTTAAATAACTAATACATTATTTTACAAAATTAATATAATTATACAATAATATATTTTAATCTGGTAAATATTCAGCTTTTTCTGGATAATCGCTACTGTTGTTTTTCCTGTTTTACCTGGCAGTTTAGTGATAATTGCTTAAGGATAGATTTAATCCAATTTTTAATCCAATTATTCAATCTGAAAGAGAACTATAGGCTATTTTAGATCCACTTTAATTCATTTTAGGAGTGTAAATACTAGATAACAAATGGATTAGTGTCACAAATCACCGCTGAAGCTCATCAAAGTCTCATTATAGGCTACACAGTGCTCGTTTTTTAGTTAAATTACTATTGTGTTCACATTTGCATTGTGAATACTGCACAATACATACTTTCTTTCCTTTGTGTATGATTCTTATATTGTATAAATGATTTATTATTTTTTGACAAAAAAATCAGGCCCATACACAAATAGTCATATATTTCATGTTTTCTTTTATTTCGTCGTTGTGCATTCATCTTGAGAACCGATCACTACATGTCGGTCATGTTTGTGATGCCATCTAGTGGCCATTCCTATATGAATATTGAACACTGTTTGGAATGGGATCATAACGAAGCTGGAAATAAAATAAAATGAAATGAAAAATAAAACAATAATAAAATAACGTATGCAGGAATAAGGCACAAACCATAAAGTCAAGATAGACTAAGAGGATTTTCTGAGTTGTGCCCTGGCTTAAACTTCTCTTCTAACAAATTCTTCTGAAAACAAAATGTGTTTTACAAGAAAAATGAAGCAATCAATCTCTGGTTGCAATAGAATCTGATCTTGAGTGACTTAAAGCATTTGCTGCTAAGAGAAATGATCACTCGTTGGAAACATGGACTGTAGAGCACAGGGGAAAGTTTTGTAAGTCAGACTCAGAACAATGTTAATGAAACCTTTGAAAAGTTTTTATTTTATTTATTTTTATCAATTAATTATTTTATTTTTGTAAATTAGTCTTACGAAGAGTAAAAATAAATAAATAAATAAATATAAAATGGTATGGTTTTCTGATAACATGTAATAACGTACGTTATAAATGTATTTGCTGTCATTTGTGACCAGGGGCCCGTTCTTCGTACGTCGCTTATTACATCCGAGATCAAATGACACATCCAAGATGATATCATCGTGCTAATCATGATCCGGCTAATTGGGTTCTTCGAACACACCTGTTGTGTATGATTAGTATCGCTGGATTGAGTTATCTGAGATAATTGCGCGTTCATGTGTTGTCTTAAAAGGGGATATGTATCGATACTCGAAACCATGATCAGCAGTGCAGCGATTGGCTGGTGGCAAGACAGCAATGTAATGACGTCATATAATTTAAAATGACACCCGACGAAAAACTTGACAAATTTCTGGACTTTTATAAGGAAACAGCCAAGCAAACAAAACTACATAAATGTTATAATAGATACATGAAACAGATAATAGATGCATGTTTTTATTTTATTAGAATTTTTTTCATGATTCCCAATTATTTATATTCGCAATTCATAATAGTTGTACATTCTTTACATTTTTATTTCAATGTAGAAATTATCTATTCATTTCATTTTATATTTGGACAGATTTGTTACGTGACAGCATTAATGAAAGTTTCTTAAGGGTCAATATCATGTTATCTGCATCTCCTGCACTCCATCAAGCCACTCTTATAATAGCAGTCATCACTCAAAATAATGCACAACTCTATTATCTGTATAGCATGTGTGTAAGACTCTAATACAATTATGAAGTAATAATTTTATGACAAATAAATATTTCAGTGAGTAAAACTGGCTGTGTCTATAGTAGGCTGCTATGGACTACACAGCATTTTTAGATTATTTTTAAATAATTTTTTTAATGATTATTATTTTAAATTATTGTCCCTGGATCAGTACGATACTCTCTACATCAGTACGATACTCCATACGACCATACGATCCAAGATCACGCCAAATCGTCAACAATCAAATCCAGCTAACTGAGTTAGCGACGTACGAAGAACGGGCCCCAGTTCCATGCATCATTGTTGAATAAAAGTAAATATAGAAATAGATCAGTACCTTATTTGGCATGTAGAGGGTGCAAGATGTAAACAAATAACACCAAACCTAACTTGACCACCATAGATGCAAGTAATGGCCTGCAAGTTAAAGTTTTTTTATCACTCCTCTACAGCTCAAATTTATCTATTATTGTTTTAAGTGACTTGTCTGGTTCATTTATTCCTCCTATAATCATAAATTATACAATAAGGTTTCCTTGTTTCATGACATGTTCAAATGCATGTTTGGCCAGTCAATATGAGCATGAGCCAAGCTATTTGTGCTGCAACCATTTGGGCTGTAGCATTTAGTGTGTTTACATATGTTTCTTAACATCAGACAATATGGTACAGAAGGAGAGCTCTACAAATACAGCCATCATGTAGGCCTAACACAACTAGAAGCTTCACAATCAAGAAAAAAAAAAGAATTTAATTACTTGGGTGGAAATATGCCTAAATAGCTAATAATATGAACAAGACATTTAAAAACAAAGCAGTATAAATCAAATGTTATTGTCAAAGCTGTTTTATCATATCATGAAACATAACATTGCACAGAATGGACCAGGTAGCCCTAAAGTAAAAGAGCACAAAAATCCCTTTCTGGCCAGACTTAAACGCGTAGCAGCATGTTGGGATCTCAGATCTGTACATGCCCAACTTTACAAACCATGGAAAACTCAGCATTCATAAACGTCTGTCATAGCTAGAGGAATCTAATTATAAGGTCTAATAATTCTATAAATAATAATATGCAATTTAATTATAACATTTAAAAACAATAATTTTAAGTCACCGATTATTTGGGATCCTTCTTTCCATGTAGTCTTTGGTTGCATGATGGTCATTTTAAAATAGTGGTCATTTTAAAGATCAGTCTTTTTTAAAGGCACATTCAACTGCTTATAGCACATGTAAGCCTTAAGAGACTCATTCAAGCTTACTATTTAGAAAGTTTTTTAGCATCATAAAAGCTATTTGATGATTATTATTTTTATACAGTGCAGGACCCCAAACAGTCAGGAAGTAAAGTCTCAACGGCACATGAGGTTTAAAGGAAGCTCGAATTTCTCATTGCTGTGTCTGAATCAGTGTGTGTGTGTGTGTGTGGAGGGTGGGGTCAAGACAATGACGTTGTTTCACCAGCCAACAGCTCATTCAACAGAGGAACTCATGGCTCACACTACGTTCTCCCACTGCCTCTTTGCCTTCAAGAGCATGGGGCAGGCTAAGAGGCAAGTCTGTCTGACTCCAGACGCATTGAAATACTTGTATGGATCTGTATTTTGGAACACACCATGGTTACACTGATGAGCTCCATTCCTTTACCTTGGTGAACCACCTTTAAGTGTTGTAGATTCTACACCCAGCAAGAAGAACAGACTAACTGAACTAACTTTGCTTTTAAACATGCCAACCTAAGCTAATTCAAGGAAGCCTGGAGAATTTCCAAGAAGATCTACAAGAGGAGTTTCGGTATATCTCTGGCAGTAATGGGCACAGAAAACCAAACCTGTACTGAAAGTCTGAGCGTGGAGCAGAACGGTGGCCCGGCCATCAGCGCGATGATGTTTGCAGCTGGAGTTCTTGGGAATCTGGTTGCATTGGTTCTCCTGGAGTTCCGCAGGAGGAAAGAGAAGAACCGGCAGCGACAGTCTCTGTTCCACTTGCTGGTGACCACTCTGGTCATTACAGATCTAATGGGAACCTGCTCGATCAGTCCCCTGGTGCAGACTGCATATTTAACCAACACCACACTAGTTGGGATGAGTGAGACACGTGCGGTGTGTGAATATTTTGGATTTGCCATGACTTTCTTCAGTCTGGCGACGCTCTCCATCCTCCTCGCAATGGCACTGGAGCGGTGCCTCTCCATCGGTTACCCATACCACTACGGGAGGCACGTCACCAAACGCTGCGGATACATCACCATCCCTTGCATTTATCTAGCCTGCTTTATATTTTGCTTAATGCCATTTGCAGGCTTTGGGAAATATGTGCAATACTGTCCTGGGACATGGTGCTTTATTGCCATGAATCCAGAGGGGATGGAGGATCGGGTTTATGCCAATGTTTATGCCACTGTGATGCTGCTTATTGTTATAGTTACAGTGGCATGCAACTGTTTTGTAGTTTACCATCTGGTGTTAATGTACCGGAGGCGCAAAGTGAACAGAGGGTCAGTGCAGACCCGGAGTAAAAGGGACAGGAGGTACTTCTCATGGGCAGAGGAGGTGGAACATCTCATTCTCCTGGTCTTCATGACAGTCATATTTGTCATTTGTTCCCTGCCATTAATGGTAAGACTTAAAGCATCTTATTAGGATGAATGAAAGTGATCTGCAGTAAATTCACAAAAAAATGTACGAGTTCAAGACTGTAGAAGTTAAGGATAAGTTGCATTTAGAAAGATAAGTATATATATATATATATATATATATATATATATATATATATATATGTATAGTTAAAATATACTATTTATAAAAAAGTAAAGGTAAACATTTTAAACCAGATTTTCACTAAACTACTTAATATTTCACTACTTAACTTTAATATCATTATTACTATCATAACCATAAAGAAATTATATTAATATAACATATTGTTTAAACCCATAAAAAGTTGTTTTGTTGGTATAAATTTACGTATTTAGGTTGACTTGACTAAAACCAGTTAATATATAATTTATAATAACTGCGATAAATTGCACGATCATGATATCTATCTATAAAAGTAAATCAAACAACATCATGGGTGCTTCTATATTATAGTTCGTGTCACTGGGCATGGGGATGTTATGGTTTCTAAGTAACCACATATTTAGTTGCATGTTCACTGACCGAGTGGAATGGTTATAAAAATTAAAAGGATTAGACCCATCTTAGAGAAGCCGGTATAATAAAAAAAACATTATTAGTGCATGAAAGCATTTAGCATTTTGAAAATGACACTACAGCTCACTTAGATCTAGTGTTTCTATGGAACAAAGCCAAGATCTTGGTGGCACATGACATTTTTCCATAATCATTTCATCTCCCAGTTTCTGGAACGATACGTTTCAGTGTGATTTAGATAGCTGGAGTGTGTTTTTCTTTGAATGTTTTATTTAGTTCTTGTGTAAAGCAAGGTGTGGATGTCACACACAAACACTCTAGGTGCTGAGTAACAGACTGATATTGTTTTATAGTCTCGCTGAAACCAGACTCAGACACCCCTCACTCACCCTTCAGTGATCTGGAACAATGCTACCTACATTAATTATTTACAAACGATAATTAACAGTAGGTGAAAAGACATTAAAGTATTACAGTTTATTATTTGTGGCTCCCTATGACTCAGAGCCCTTTGCAAACTTGCTGATTCACTGGTTTGAATTGAGTTTATTAAGGACAATAATAAAGTGATATAATTTCACATCCCAGAAGCCCATTGACTAAATTTGTGGTACGGGTTAGTAGGTAAATGCAATGATGGATGGCTCCAGTCTGGTGAAAGGTTGCGCAAAATCAGAATAATCAGATTTCATAATAACTTTCTTAGGATTTGATGGTATGTGAGAAAAATATGAATATTTTTATTTATTATGTATATTTGCACTGATAAACTTGACTAAACTTTTAAAAAATATATGTTTGTTTGTTTTAATCCTTACGCTTACACAAATCAAACTACAAGTGTTTGATTGTAGTCTACAGATAATCACACATTAGTTTTCCAGTTTGATGAAATGCAGTGCGAATTTTGTGATATATTCATCATACTTGACGGTCTGCAAAAACAGTTCTCCTGACCAAACAACACTATAATTTTTTTTTTATGTCAAAATTAGTGAAATTGCATTTTTGTGTGTAGTAGAGAAATAAAACAAAAGGCTTTTGTGATAAAAGACTATGAGCAGAAATAAACACACTTAGGAAAATAGGAAGAATATGAATCATTTCTGCTCTGTTATTCATCTGTTATTTTTATGAGAATAAACTAAAATGATCCAAAGTTTTTAAAATGACCTTATGACTCATTGATGGGAAGTCCAAGATGGAGACAGAGAGTGGGTTATATATTACTGCTTGCATGGGTGACAGAAAGAGAGAACCCAGGTTTTGTCAGACTGTGCTGTGGTTACTCTTATTTATGTTTTTGAGTTGCTCTGCACACCCAAAATCTTATGTGCCCACATATTTGTCTCATTCAGTTATAGCTGAAATCTTAGTATAAGCAAAAGCTCCTTAAATTGGAATCAATGTGAGAAATGACTGATAAGTCTCTTGCACAGCCACGTTGCTGTCATTAATATTGATAAATAAGCTTATAAGCATGCCAACTATTATAATGGTTTCTCACTTAACAGATTACATATGATTTGTGGGATGTGGAAAATGACATGAATTATTAAATTCATAAATGCGAAACTATACTTTGGTCCAGAGAGTATATGTATACAGAGGCTGCGCATATCTCACCACAATGCTTTCATTACAGTTAGTGCTAGCAGCGCTACGCAACATTTAAATGATCTATCTATCTATCATATTAGAGTGAACTTATTATGTCTACACTGATCAGAAATCAGATCTGTATTTGTTGATTTTTTCTTTGCTGAAAAATTAATATTTTTTGCTGAAAAATAAATATCCATTTTTCCTGCTTGACATTTGATATGATTTATTGAAACCAGATAAGTTTCTTCATAATTCTCTGGTTTCTTTGGCAAATCTCACAGTGTTGTGCTCGGAATAATCATTGCCTATGACAACATCTTTAAAGAAAGAGCCATTTGTGGTTAAGGATGGATGACTCTTCTGAATACCTTCTTCTTCTCTCTAGATCCGTGTGTACATCAACTCCATGGGAAAGCCACAAGGCAGCAAGAATACTGATCTCATAGCGCTGCGGTTCCTCTCGGTCAACTCCATCATCGACCCCTGGGTGTTCATCATCCTCAGCCCCTCGGTTCTGCGCTTCATGTGGGGGGCGCTGTGCAAGACCGGCTTCATGCCCTCCAGAAACTCCCTGTTCAAAACATCCATTTCCAAAAACCCAACCCACTTCCACCTATGTGGAGACCACACACCTCAAGTCAACCGTTCATATGTTCTGACTTGATGTGGACAGTATTTATGGACTAGACAGATACATCTAAAAATCAATATGCTTTGGAAGGTTCTTTGATAGCATTCACAACCTATCTATCTATCTATCTATCTATCTATCTATGTCTAAGAACATCTGAAGTGATTTGTCTGCCATAAGTAAGGGCGATCTGGTTTGTTGATCTAAAAATGGATTTAGAAACCTCCTTAGGTCGTTTAACTGAGTGAGATAAAGCCAACTGTGAGGTCAAAGGGATAAGTTCTGATCCCTAAACTACGACATTATTTGTTTTGAGACCGAGGGCCCTGTCAACTGTGATTGCCAAGAACTTGAAAAATGTTCAAGGCATGTTGAGTTCGGAAGATGATATTCTGTGTTTGGAGTGTCTGAAGACAGAGGAACCGTCCTGAAGCTACTGTTCCACAGTCATTGCTCATCCAGGTTTCCTTTTTAAGGGGGTTGTGCTTTCAAACAGGTCAAATGGCATGTCCACACAGTATGTCAATTTGGACACTTTGGACCAAGTGAATCGTGTGATGAGGTTTCCTGCATTTCTAGTCAAGCAGTTCTTCAAATGTTACATATGAAAGCTGTCTGCTTGTATTTATATTATCAACATATTTATTGAGCTTTAATTTATGTTGATACAACAGTAAGTCAATGCCATATATGTGTCTTCATATGTATGCCGACTAACATGATTCAGTGGTAATCAGTCATTTCTTTCATGTGAGAGATTCCGATTGTACATAATTGTACATAATTAGTGTAAGCATATAAGCATGACGACATGCGTGGTGCCGTTCAGTAGTTACAGACCTATTCTTTGTGTCAAGTTACTTGTTTTTCTGTGCCTTAGAGGTTCTTGAATATAGTTGTGAAATAATGTGACTCATTTTTACTTGTGATGTCTATGCATGTAATTTATGTTTAAGTGTCATGGAATGATCTGTTAAATGCAACATTCTAATCACACCGTATCTGTCCTAATGCACTGCGAGAAGGATCAGAATCTGAAGTAGGATTGTGTGTGATTTTAAATTCTATTTCAGTTCTTGAATTTGAATTAAGAAAGCTAACAGAACGCAGATTGCATTAATATTTTTAACTAGAAAAGCAATGTTTGTCAAGACAAAATCTGAGAATTTACTTGACAGGTTTGAAAAAAATATATATCATATTCCAATTAATGAACTCAAAGGGAGCCAAATCTGCAATTCTGAATTTTCCCCGGACTTATGTGTCTTTATTTAGAAAGAAATAAAGAATACATACTCTCCCTGAGGCTACAAATACATATGCAAATGCTTGTCTAATGCATTGCTTGCACAACTTGTATATATTTAATGTTCTTGCATTACAGTGCTATGATAAACCACAGGAAGTTTCCTTGTCATGTGTTTTTATTCAGTTAACTAGTTCCTAAATATTTAACTTGCTTAGCAAGATTTTCTTCAAATTGCTGCTCCACCATGACAGCAATTGAGCTAAACTGACTAACCTTATACACGCTGGAGTAATCACTGATGGACATGAATGTCTAACGTGTTTGTACAGATACCTACATACATCTGTATCTGTTGCTGCAACACGTTTCTCAACATTTGGTGCATAAGAAGGGTTTTCCCAAACTTGAGTTTGTAAACCCCAGGAGGTTTATGAAGGAACTGCAGTGAGTGAAAAACTAATAATTAATTATATCGTAAAATTGTCAAATTAAAATACATTCATATTTTTTAAATAAAATTAAACACATGCTAAAAAGATTAAATGAATAGGTCACCCCAAATGTTTTTTTTTATCTCCTAAATAGCCATCCTCTGGCTATTCAAAGTGTACACAAGTTTGTTTCTTCATCAGGACAAGTTTAAAGAAATTCAGTGTTACATCACTTGCTCACCAATGGATGCTCTGCAGTGAATAGGTGCTGTTAGAATGAGAGTCCAAACAGCTGCTAAAAACATCACAATAATCCACAAGTAATCCACATAAATCATGTCCATATGCTAAAATCTTGTGAAGCAACATGTTGTGTGTTTGTAAGAATCAAATCCATCACTGATGAATTTGAGCAAGTGTTGTAATTCTAAATTATTATAATTTTTTTTTTTTTGGTGATCAGACTATTGCGGTAAATCTTTTATTTGCTTGCCTGCAGGTCATGTGACCATTAATCAACATCAGAGAATCAAGAATACGCTAATGTATTTTTAAATTATTGAAATATTAACTTAATATCTTAGGGGGACTTTAAATAAATATTTTAGGTCAAAGGGGTTCAACCGACAAAAAGGATTGGGAATGTCTCAGGAGTTCAAAGCTGTTGTTGTTTTTGTTTTGTAGCGGGAATTTACTATTGAATTAATTGCACCAACTGAAACGCAAGAGATTTAGCTATCAAATCATTAATAATAATAATAATAATAATATTTAATAAAATAAAAATATGCAAAATAATTATGTGGGCTGTAAAAGAGCAACATTGGATGCACCAGGTAAATAGCACTGCTGACTTCTCAGAAAAAAAGATCATCCAAGTCTAATTCACATAAAAATGATACAGTGCTGTACCAGTGAAGATAGAGAAAGGTTAACCTGGGGCCCATTTCACGAAGGAGGTTCAACCAACTCTGAGTTTAAACTTAAACTTTGAGTTGACCTACCCTGAGATGGGAAACTCTTTCGGTTACAGAACAGCTGAAATGAGTTGGTTTAATCAACTCTAAATTGACTGACTCTGAGTTAAGCGCGTGCACCACAACTATAAAAAGACATTATCAATGGAGCGCCGATATTACGATTCACCATGGCAACAGCTCCTGCCAAAAAGCCATCTGCATACTTCAGACTCAATACAAATGTAATTATTCTCAGTGTTATAAAATCACAGGTGAAAAGAGGCAGAACGTTAGATTAATGAACTAATTGCTAATAATTTTATCGTATCTCATGGCCAAAAAATATATATAAAATAATAATATTAATAATAATATTTTAAGTGCATTTTTCTTATGATCTGCTAATAGAGTAAGAAAAATACAGCAGTGGCTATTTACACTAAGTGGAATTAACATACTTTCTTAGCGATAGATTCTATTTCCAGTAGTGCAAGTAGCTCTAGATGCTATTTACAGAAAAAATGTACAGAGAAAATCATGATATATTCTATTTACCATGTAAAAGTAGCAGTTCTTTGAAACAGGCTAAGTGTAAATAATAATTAGATGCTAGTTATACTTTATACTGACAGATACATTTGCACCTCAGTATTGTTATACATTAACAGGATGCAATAATAACAGATTGTAAATGATTATATTTACAATTATAAATAGTTGCATCATTATTAAACACTCGTTAGGCACTTGACTTCCACTTTTAGAACATTTTGTTCATTTTTATTGAAAATAAATTGTAATGTGACATGTGATGGGAAAAGTGAGAAGAGCGAGCTCTGCAAAAGCCGGACTCTAACCCAATCAATCACGTTACAAGCTAGTTTTCTGTGTCCAAAACATTACTGTCTAGTGTCTACACCACTGAAGCCGTTATTCACATTTGTCGTATTTAACCTTATGTGTCGATGGAGGGCGGAGCTACAGTAGATTTGCACTTAGTAATAGACACTCAGAATAATCTTGTTTCCATTTGCATTAAGATTATTTTTATTACCACACTGGCATATAATTTTACTTAAGTAAAATGCACTTAATTTATATCCCCCGCAGGAAACAAAACTAAGTATCTTATATAATTTTCTTATATAGAAAATCAATCTTTATTTTATTTTATTTTTTTATATTTGTACTTGGGGGGAAAAAAAATCTGAAAAAAAAAAAACGCTTAGTAAGAAGAGCATTTTTCTGGCGTGCATTAATGAAGTGTTTAAAAAGGGGGAGGAGACTGAAAGAAACTCTGAGTTTACAGAGGAAAACCTGCTCCTGGCCAGGTTAGGTTCATAGAGTAAGTTACTACGGTAACTGACTCTGAGTATAAGTTACCTCTCTTTCAGAAACAGGCTTGACTTAACCTGCTTTGTCGGGTTTGACAAACCTCCCATTCTGAAACAGAAAACCTAGAGTTTCCCTCATTTCAGGTTTTTTCACTTAAAGGTGCTCTAAGCGATGCCGGGAGTCGTAACTTCTTGTTGACGTTCGAATTGTTGTCAAACAAAACAAAGGCTAGCTAGACCCTCCCTCCCCCTCATCCGCGCACTAACCCCCCAAACCCCACCCCCAAATCTTTCTTGTCGGTTATTGGCTGTAACAGTTTGTTATGTTTCGTGGTGTGGGTGAGCCCAGTTTGTTTTTCTTGTTGTTTGTGGAGCCTGTGGTGTCTAGAGAGATCGCGTTTTTTTACAGTGTGTTCAGGGGAAAGGCAGCTAGCGGATAGTGAGGAGATGTTTGCTGGATGTGACAAAAAAAATTTTGGCCTAAAAAACATGTGACATCACTTAGAGCACCTTTAACCTCCTTTGTGAAACTGGCCCCTGGACTGTGGGTTTGTGCAGATTAGTGAATTCACTCCTAGCACGTGGGCGTCCTCAGTCCTGATCAGTACACCACATGACGTGTGTGTGGCTTAAGGGGAAGCACACTGATTTACACGCATCTGTTAAGAACAGAAAAGAGCTCTGCATTAGTCTATTAACCATTCAGCAGATATGAGTTTCACCCACACACTGCTTACAAAAACAACTCTGTTTATTTTATCAGAAAGATGGTTGCAATGAAAGTTGAATTCTACTTAGCTTGAGTGTGGTTGTGGCAACTTGAGCATTTTTTAAGATTTAAATATAATAATATGCAACTATTTGTAAAACAGAGGGTCCGATACTCGTGACATGGTGCACCCTCCGGGAGTGTGGGAACCAGGCACAGATCTTGATCTGGCTTCTCTTCAGCTCAAGCAAACATCAGTTGTCATGGTAACATATCTATACCAAACCACAGCCAACAGTCGAGCTCAGCCATCTCGAGAGCTAGAATTACCTGTGGTTCTTTCAGAGAACTGTTAAAAGTACATTTGCTGCATCACCAATGAGATAAAATCAGTTTTCGAAGCCTTCAAACTGTCACTATCAGTCCAAACCCGCTGTTCATTTCTCTGAAAACAGAGGCAATGAGTTGTCAAAGTGATTTGATCTAAAGTAGCTTTTTTCCATAATATCTGATTCTTTTTCTCTCATCTCTTAATAATCGTCTCTTACAGTGGTGTGTGTAGAAAGTCATTGACTTAGAATGATATACATGTATTCACAGACTTACAGTCTCATTTGAATAGCTACATTTTTCTAACTATTCAATTTTTTTTTCTAGCTAACAATTTCTGGTCAAGCTCCCATGAGAGTTATCAGTTATGAATTCCAAGGTTATGCATGTTAAAGGGATAGTTCACCCCAAAATGAAGATTTGATGTTTATCTGCTATCATTTGATGTTTACCAGGGGCTATTTCACTAGGGAGGTTCAACCAACTCTGAGTTTAAACTTGAACTTTGAGTTGACTTACCCTGAGATGGGAAACTCTTGAGTTTTCGGTTACAGAACAGCTGAAATGAGTTGGTTTAATCAACTCTAAATTGACTGACTCTGAGTTAAGCGCGTGCACCACAACTATAAAAAGCCATTATCAATGGAGCGCCGATATTACGATTCACCATGGCAACAGCTCCTGCCAAAAAGCCATCTGCATACTTCAGACTGAATAAAAATATAATTCTTCTCAGTGTTATAATATCACAGAGGTAACTGGCAGAACGTTAGATTAATGAACTAATAGCTAATCATTTTATGGTATCTTATGGGCAAAAAAAGATATAAAATAATAATATTAATAAAAATATTTTAAGTGCATTTTTCTTATTTTACAAATGATCTCCCAATAGAGTAACAAAAATACAGCAGTGGCTATTTAAACTAAGTGGAATTAACATACTTTCTTAGCGATAGATTCTATTTCCAGTAGGCTAAGTGCAAGTAGCTCTAGATGCTATTTACAGAAAAAATGTACAGTAAAAATCGTGATATATTCTATTTACCATGTAAAAGTAGAAGTTCTTTGCAACAGGCTAAGTGTAAATAATAATTAGATGCTAGTTATACTTTATACTGGCAGATACATTTGCACCTCATTATTGTTATACATTAACAGGATTCAATAATAACAGATTGTAAATGATTATATTTACTACAATTATAAATAGTTGCATCATTATTAAACACTCGTTAGGCACTTGACTTCCACTTTTAGAACATTTTGTTCATTTTTATTGAAAATAAATTCTAATGTGACATGTGATGGGAAAAGTGAGAAGAAAGAGCTCGGCAAAAGTCGGACTCTAACCCAATCAATCACGTTTCAAGCTAGTTTTCTGTGTCCAAAACATTACTGCCTACCATGGAAGCCGTTATTCACATGTGTCGTATTTAACCTTATGTGTTGATGGAGGGCGGAGCTACAGTAGATTTGCACTTAGTAATAGACACTCAGAATAATCTTTTTTCCATTTGCATTAAGATTATTTTTATTACCACATTGGCATATAATTTTACTTAAGTAAAATGCACTTAATTTAGATCCCCTGCAGGAAACAAAACTAAGTATCTGATATCATTTTCTTATATAGAGAATCAATCTTTATTTTATTTTATTTTTGTATATATTTGTACTTGGAAAAAAAAAAGAAACCGAAAGAAACTCTAGGTTTATCGAAGAAAACCTGCTCCTGACCAGGTTAGGTTCATAGAGTAAGTTACTACGGTAACTGACTCTGAGTATAAGTTACCTCTCTTTCAGAAACCTGCTTTACTTACCCTGCTTTCTCGGGTTTGACAAACCTCCCATTCTGAAACAGAAAACCTAGAGTTTCCCTCATTTCAGGTTTAACATACTCAAAGTTTTCACTTAACCTCCTTTGTGAAACAGGCCCCAGGGCATCCTGTCACGCTGTCTAGTCTTTGTTTTCCTGGGTGTCCACTAGTGGGCTCACTTCCCCTTAGGCACTTCACCGTAGGCACTAGAATTCCTCTAGTCTGGTCCTGTCTTCACAGTAATTGCACTCCTGTTAATTGCACCAGGTGCAGTCACTTTATATAACCCAGCACCACGAGGCAAGATGGAAGCCAGGCCAACCCATGGTGCAAGATGGCCGCCAGCTCAGCGCCAACGCCCAAGATGGCCGCTGAGACGATTTTGGATTATTTCTCCATGCTGTCAAAGATCCTAGAGATTCCCAGGAGTTTTCACGTCACGTCTGCTGATCCAGAGACTGTTCACGTCACGTCTGCTGAGCCAGCACCACAGTACAAGATGGCCACCAACCCAGTGTGACCGGTCTCTGTCGGGACTCTGCGTTGTGTTATAATGAAGGAGACCGGACAACAGAAATTTCACGGACCGGATTTTATTCTGTATGAATAAAAATAAAAGATCACTGCAAGCTCGAGTCTGTGGCCTTCTTTCACATTTCAGCCTCTCTTCAGTCGCATTTACCGCGAACTGAAACCATTTACTCATTTTGATGTATTTGAGTTTCTAAAATAAACAACTCAATATTGTTTAACATTTCATAAAAAAATAAAGCATTTTACATAAATTAAAAACAATAGAAACAGAAACATGAAAATGAACATACCTGTATGAATAAAAATAAAAGATCACTGCAAGCTCGAGTCTGTGGCCTTCTTTCACATTTCAGCCTGTCAGTGAAAGGCATTATTTTAGCCAACAGAGCTTGCACACTCATGTTTACATTAATGATTTCTCTTCAACAATACATGCTTTAACTCATAACATAATTCACACAAACTTCGCACATGTTTGAATACGATTAAAGTACATTTCAGAACAAATTACATGTTATACTACGTTAAACAAAACTCATTTCAAACTTTTCAGACAGAGCGTCAGTAAAACCCACCTCTCTTCAGTCGCATTTACCGCGAACTGAAGGAGAGCAACCGGAACCGGAACATGACAGAACATTGCAAAGAGTCTTAAAGGAGCCACGCACCGTATTAAACAAAACTGAAAAATGACAGTGTAACCATAGAAATATGACATCTCAATTAATAGAAGAAGAATAATCAATATAAATCAATATTAGAAGAATAAATAAAATTCCAGAATACAAAATAATGAAAGAAATATAAGAAATGATAATAAGAAAGGGAGATTTTGAGTGAAATTAATTAATAAATATGACATCTGTTACATTCACCTCCCCTAATTTCACCAAAATTATGCATGTGCATAAAGAGGATTTACTAAAGAATCACAATGCAAAAATTCCACAGTTACAGCAATGAAAGCTATCTGTCTTGACAGATACAGAGATATTTGAGGGTGATCAGGCCTCAAAACCACTTAGTAAAGTATGTTGCCAAATACACCATACCACACTTAACCTTTGCAACAAATCCTCATTCACATTATTCTCATATCACATGGCAACAACAAAAAAAACGTATCCCCAAAAGAAACAAAATAAACTTCCTACCCAATCACGGATATTAGAATAGGCTTAAAAGTGACTGTGACTTTTTCTGGAACCTGTTTGACAAACTTGGCATTTTAAATGGCTTTTGAGCCATGGTCTCAATCAGACGGTTGACTTTTTTTACTACTCTACCAGCCCGTGTTGTAATAGTGTCTTGCGCTTGTTCAGGACCTGGCATTAACACATCATCACATACAGGTAAGTCAGAGTCAATGATACCTGAATGAGTAAAGTCAAATGTTGCCAATACATTGTCACAATCAGAAGTTCCGGTGCTCAATGTTTTTTCAGGGAGCATCTGGTTTTGGCTGTCTTGACCAGAATTAACACAGTAAGTATCATCGCTTTTCTCTGTGTCCTGTTCCATTTGTACGTCAAATGTTTCTGAACTCTTTGAAACATCCTCATTCAATACTAATGAATGCGTTTCGTTTTTAGGATCTTCATCCTCCAAGGAATCAGTGGAGTTTGTTGATTGGCTCTCACACTCTGAATCGCTCGAGCAATCGGCAACCGTTGACTCACATGTTTCATCCTCAGGACATGTCACAGGTAAGAAACTGATGTCTAAGAGCATGTTTCGATGTATCACTTTAATGTGTCCTTTGTCATCCTTCACTTTGTATATGTGTGTCTGGGGATCATTATCCACAATGGTGTACACAGTAGGTTCCCATCTATCTGCCAACTTCCTTTTTCCTCTTTCTCCTTTATTGGCAATGAGCACTCTATCTCCATTGTTCAAATGTACTCCCTTGATCTTGCGGTTATACATCTTGATCTGTTTCCTCTGTTCTTGTACAGCATGTTTTTGAGCAATTTCAGCTGCTTCGTGAAGATGAGACATTAAAGTGGCGACATAGCTGCTGTAATCAACAATCACTGGATCCTTCGATACTTGCTTGAACATTATGTCCACAGGTAAGCGTGGGACATGGCCAAACATGAGTTGGAAAGGTGCGTAACCCGTCGTCTCATGTATTGTTGAGTTGTAAGCGAAGGTCAGAGTCTGAATTTGTTGTGGCCACTTATCCTTAGATCTCAGAGGCAAGGAGCGAAGCATACTTCCCAATGTTCGGTTGAACCGCTCTGTGATGCCATTTCCCATAGGATGATAGGCCGTTGTACGAGATTTGGAGACTCCAGAAAGTGCAAGCAGTTCAGCAATGAGCTCACTCTCAAAATTTGTTCCTTGATCCGTATGGATCCACTCAGGAAACCCATACACACAGAACACATGGTCCCATATCTTCCGAGCAACTTGCTTAGCCGTCTGATTGATGCAAGGAAAGGCGTGTGCAAGTTTCGTAAAATGATCCGTCAGGACCAACACATCCACTGAACGCTGTTTGTTATCTTCTGCACTCCAAAAGTCAAGACAAACCAACTCCATAGGTGCAGAAGTCTGAATACTCTCCAGTGGAGCTCGAGCAGCTGGCTCAGGTGTTTTTGCCAGAATGCACCGCCTACAACACTTCACATATTCTCTGATCTCGCGCTCCATCTTGGGCCAGAAGAAGCGCTGTCTTGCCAAGTGAACTGTTCTAGCCTGTCCTTGGTGACCGGCAAGATCGTGAAGACCATGTAGAGCTTTTTCTACCATGCTCTCAGGCAGAACATACTGATGTCTTTTCTGTCTGCTTATAGGTTCCTTAGTCACCCTGTACAGAATCCCATCACACACTTTTAAGTGATCCCATTGCTTGACAAGGGCTAAAGCTCTATAGTTGAGTTTTTCCCTCTCTCTTTTTGAAGGGCGTCAATTACGAAGCACAAAAGGGAGAACCTTGGAAATGGTAAGGTCTAGCTCTTGACTTCTTTCCAACTCTTCATGAGAGAACATAGGCAGAGGCTGTTCACCATGGCTAGTGTCTGCAATCTGCTGAACTAACTGCACCAGCTGAACTGCTCGTGTCACCGTCGCCATTTCCCAGTCATCTTGGACATGGCAAAGTGTCTTGACGGCAACTGGATCACATGACTGCACATGACAGCTCGATTGACATCCAACCTGATCACTTATCTTGTGGCAATCAACCTTCAGACGAAACACATCCTGTATCCCTTCTTCTCCTACAGCATCAGCTTCGGTAAGTAAGCGGTTGTAACTCTCATTCATGAGCCTATGACTAATTGATCTTGCAAATGGATCTCTGCTTAGGGCATCGGCCACAATGTTCTTGACTCCTGCGATATGTTTTATGTCGAAAGAATAAGGGGCTAACTTTGAAACCCACCTTTGTTCACAGGCATCGAGTTTCGGCTTAGTCATAATGTGCGTAAGTGGATTGTTGTCAGTCCAAACTGTGAAGGTGTGCCCCTTGAGCCAGTGACTGAACTTTTCGCACACACTCCACTTCAAAGCCAAAAACTCGAGCCTGTGTGCAGGGTACTTCTTCTGTGACACAGTTAGGGTCTTACTGGCGAAGGCAATTGGCCGAGCTATTCCTTCCCCTGCTGGAACTTGGGATAGCACAGCACCTAAGCCACCCAGAGACGCGTCAATTGAAAGAATCAAAGGCCTGGAGAAATCAGGATGCGCAAGCACAGCACAGTTCAGCAACCTCTCCTTGAGTGTATTGAAAGCAATATCGCATTCCACTGTCCAATCACTTGGATTCAGCTTTCTAAACGTGCCCACAGGCTTCCTAACCTTCGCTTTACTCCGTCTCTTCTGACCCGCAGTCAGAGCAAAGAGAGGCTTGGCGATCGAAGAACAATTAGGAATAAAGTGTTGATAATAGAAAATCATTCCTAAAAATGACTTGATTCTTCGTGCTGATGGAGTGCAACCATCTTCCTCCATAAGTTGCATTTTGGACATTTTGGATATAACATCCACCTTCGTGAAGTCCACAGAGACACCATGGCCAGAAATAGTATGGCCCAAGAACTTCACTGAATCACGCAAGAAATGACATTTTTTGGGACTCAATTTCAAGTGATGTAACCTGAGCCGCTGAAAAACCATTTCAAGCCTGCTCAAGGCCTCTTGCTCTGTGGGCGCAAACACAAGTAAATCGTCCAAATAGCACAGTAAGCTGGTAAAGTTCATATCTCAAATGCTAAGCATCATCCGCATGAATGAAGCTGGACTGTTGCACAAGCCTTGTGGCATGCGGTTATACTCATGTAGTCCCATAGGAGTAATGAAAGCGGTGTATTTTTTGTCTTGTTCATGCATGGGCAAATTATAGAATCCAGAGGTTAAGTCCAAAGTGCTGAAGAAATTGTTACCTCCTAAAGCAGCAAGGCAGTCTGACTGATGAGGGAGTGGGTGAGCATCTTTGAGTGTTCTCGCATTAAGCCACCTGAAGTCTGTACAAATGCGGAGGCTTCCATCCTTTTTCCACACCAGTACTAATGGCGATGCATATTCGCTTACAGATTTTCTAATTATCTCTTGCTCCTCCATTTCGGTTAACACCTCGCGCAACTTCTGGTAGTGAGCAGGAGGGATCCTCCGATATGGCAACCGGAATGGCCTCTCATCTGTAAGTCGGATGCGATGTTCAAATTCCTTAGCCTCACCACAGTCTAAGGGATGCTTAGAGAACACATCATTGTAATTCAACAACAACTGCACAAGTTTCTCTTTGGATGCTTCAGTAACTTTGCAGTGACTGATGTCATTTTCGCTTATCCCAACATCTTGCAATCTCAAATCTGAAGCACAACTTGGGGTAGCTTCCACCTCTGAACTACCTTCCTTTATCTTTCCAGTGCCCTGGAAAACTGGGAAATCTTCTACAGCCAGACAAGGTGAAACATCTGCCAATTTCCGATTCTTTCTTAACGTGACAGGTTGGTCAGACAAATTGGTTATCTTCATAGGTACCCACCTATCACCCCACATAGATGTTATCACACGAGCTACCATGATGTTTCTTGGCATAGTCTTAGAGGCAGTTGGTTCAACGAGAATGGTGCTCCCAAGGGACAATGGAGTGTTGCTGGGCAGTCTTCCCCACACTAAATGCTCCTGGTTAGCAGCAAGAGTGACAGCATGATGGAGCTTTACTGTTCCGATTTTGCTAGGGATCTCATCATGTCGCCAGCGTGTGAGATTTGACATAACATCTAAAAAGTGTTCACCGTCCGGTGATAACTGTGTAGCACGTTGCGATATGAAGTCCCAATACTCATCTGTGTACTTCATTCTGTTCACAACATGTTTAATCAAGTTGGAGCCAAGAATTAAATCATCATGTTGTCCTGGGACAACGAGAACTGGAACTCGACAGCTGATGCCATACACTTTCATACTAACTTCGTACAAACTTTTTGGCTGAGCGGTCCTACCCCCAACACCAACAAGAACGATATTCTCGGGTAGTGATTTCTTGTCCAAGACAGCATTTTCAGCCAACAACTTTTGTTCAGCTGTCTCACTGAGGGTACAAGACATGGAGCCAGTGTCAAGCATTCCTCTCATATGGAACTGACCATTTAAAATCACAGATCACTTATGAGGGTTTGATCATCACCCACACATCCCCTCTCCAAATGTGGGTCTAATGGTTTAAAGGACCAGCTCCTCGTGGAGGGTAGTTTACCTCCAGACTGTCATGACTACTCCACTTCGGGCACTCTCTTTTCCTGTGTCCATGTTCGAAACAAAACAAACATAAACCGTCTCTTCTACAATGTGCAACTGTAGAGTGGTCCATGCCTCTGCACACTTTGCAAAACTTCCTGCTCACATTCCCATGCCTAAATGAATCTACAGGTACAGAGGGGGTTTGCATGCTTTGTTTCAGCACACGATCAAGCAAACTGATAAGAGACTGAGTGCAGCTGTCACCTGTCTGACCTGATGGTGTAACTGGCAACTCACTTCGACCTGTTGACACTTTCAATACGTTTCCAGATGTTCCATCATCCAAATTCGACATTTGGGCATTGGCAGCTACAGTCTTCGCAAAGGCAGAACGATTAGACTGCGCCTTCATCTGTGCTCTCTTCTCAGCTTGATATTCATCAAGACGTTCTTGTATTTCAGCTGCCGTCCACCTATCAGCAGACTTGAACCTCAAGATAGCAGACAGAGATTGGTCAGGGCAATGTTTAACAAACATTTGTGTCACCTCACGAGTAGGATCTTCAATACTTCTGCCCTGCCTTCTCAAACCCTCGTCAGCAACATCAACAGCTTTGTTAAGCCGAATCCAATATTCCATTGCATTCTCTCCTGCTACAGGTAAAGTGCCATAAAAGTCAGCAAGCGGCATAGATGAATATGTCAATTCACTGAAGTGTTGTTTGAGTATGTCTGTGACAATTCTTGGGTTTGTTTCAGGCTTCAGCGATGGATTGCTGCGTAGTGCTATCTTGATTACATCTTTGGCTCTTCCCATTAAGTTCGAGATCCGCTTGTTCGGCTAAAGGAAAACCTTTCTTTCTCATATAAACATCCATGAGTTCTTCCCATTCGTGTACTGATAATTTGTCAGATCCATCCCCTCTGAAACAGGGAGGTGCCTTAACATCAGGCTTCATCACTAACTTCATGCCAGTCAAATTAAGAGAAGGTGACTCCATGCGAACCTGGCTGGTCCCTATGCTCTGCGTTTGAATATCAGGACACTCTTTTTTATCACTGCATTTTTTCAGCTGATCAGATATTGACTGCCCTATTTGTTGAGCAAGCTGTGTGATTAAACTACTCAAGTCACCGTTACTGTGGTCTCGGCTGTCTGAAGCAGCACCTTCACACTTTTCTGATTCAGTAGTATGTACTCTACCGGAATTACGGGTAGAACAGAAATCAGGAGAGCCAATATTAATAGTCCTTCTGAGTGGTGTCTGTTCAAATTCACCAAAAATACGCCCCCTAGCAAAACCCAATTCAAACCCATCATTAGGGGAGTAACTTGTCTTCGCACTATTTTGTGACATCTTGAGTTTTACAGATCAACAAAAATAAATTAAAACAGATAGTGACCACAGAAAAAAACTGTTCACATGTGTACACACCTAAAAGTAATATACAATCAAATTATCAAACAAAAATTGTTCTTTTTCAAATTTAACCTTTTCTTTGTTTTTTTTGTTTTTTTAAATATGAAGTTTCAACCTTTTTTTTTTAAATTATATACAGTCTAATGTCCAACCTGTCTTCCCTTTGACACAGATACAGGCAGAATTTGGATGTTCCAGAATGCAGCAAACCCCGGCGACCAAGCTGATGTTGATCGATGAGGATCCACGATGACTTGCATCAAACAAAAGTCACGGCACCAATGTGACCGGTCTCTGTCGGGACTCTGCGTTGTGTTATAATGAAGGAGACCGGACAACAGAAATTTCATGGACCAGATTTTATTCTGTATGAATAAAAATAAAAGATCACTGCAAGCTCGAGTCTGTGGCCTTCTTTCACATTTCAGCCTCTCTTCAGTCGCATTTACCGCGAACTGAAACCATTTACTCATTTTGATGTATTTGAGTTTCTAAAATAAACAACTCAATATTGTTTAACATTTCATAAAAAAAATAAAGCATTTTACATAAATTAAAAACAATAGAAACAGAAACATGAAAATGAACATACCTGTATGAATAAAAATAAAAGATCACTGCAAGCTCGAGTCTGTGGCCTTCTTTCACATTTCAGCCTGTCAGTGAAAGGCATTATTTTAGCCAACAGAGCTTGCACACTCATGTTTACATTAATGATTTCTCTTCAACAATACATGCTTTAACTCATAACATAATTCACACAAACTTCGCACATGTTTGAATACGATTAAAGTACATTTCAGAACAAATTACATGTTATACTACGTTAAACAAAACTCATTTCAAACTTTTCAGACAGAGCGTCAGTAAAACCCACCTCTCTTCAGTCGCATTTACCGCGAACTGAAGGAGAGCAACCGGAACCGGAACATGACAGAACATTGCAAAGAGTCTTAAAGGAGCCACGCACCGTATTAAACAAAACTGAAAAATGACCGTGTAACCATAGAAATATGACATCTCAATTAATAGAAGAAGAATAATCAATATAAATCAATATTAGAAGAATAAATAAAATTCCAGAATACAAAATAATGAAAGAAATATAAGAAATGATAATAAGAAAGGGAGATTTTGAGTGAAATTAATTAATAAATATGACATCTGTTACACCAGCACCACTGCTCAAGGTGGCCGCCAGCCTGGAGCCACTGCAGAGGGCTTTCCTGAGTTGAGTCAGGTTCCCGTTGACTCTCCAGAGTTGAGTCAGGTTCCGGTTGACCCTCCAGAGTCGAGTCATATTCGACTACAAGGATGTGGTTGTCTTCTGCTCCACCCTGGGGGACTCCAGTCTCGACCACACGGACGTGGTGGTCTTCTGCTCCGCCCTGGAGGGCGTCCGTCCTGACCACACGGTTGTGGTGGTCTTCTGCTTCGCCCTGGGGGGGCGTCCGTCCTGACCACACAGTTGTGGTGGTCTTCTAATCCGCCCTGGGGGGCTTCCGCCACGACCACACGGTTGTGGTGGTCTTCTGCTCCGCCCTGGGGGGCGTCCGTCCCGACCACACGGTTGTGGTGGTCTTCTGCTCCGCCCTGGGGGGCTTCCGCCCCGACCACATGGTTGTGGTGGTCTTCTGCTCCGACCTGGTAGCCGTCACGTGATGTCCTTCTTGGACTTGTGTTTTTGTGTTTTTTTTTTGTTTTTTTTGTTCTTTTGTCTGTGTCTTTCTTTCTGTTTCCTCCAATGGACCTGGCCCTCCGTCCCTCCCCCTGATTCTCCACCGGTCCACCTCCCTCCTGGGTTTCTTGTCTGTGTCTTTCGTTCTGTTTCCCTCTAAGGACCTGGCCCTCCGTCCCTCCCCCTGATCCTCCGCCGGTCCACCACCCTCCTGGACTCCTTGTTTTGTGTTGCACTTCTCTTGTCTTTGTTTTCCCATTTTACCTGGTCGTCTCGTCTCTGTTTTCCCATTTTACCTGGTCGTCTTGTCTCTGTTTCCCCATTCTACCTTGTCCTCTTGTCTCGGTTTTTCCCATTCTACCTGGTCCTCTTTTCTCTGTTTTCCCCATTTTACCTGGCCCTCCATCCCTCCCCCTAGTCCTCCGCCGCTCCACCTCCCTCCTGGTCTCTTTGTGTTTTTGGTTTTCCCTTGGGTTCGGGTGGAGCATCTGGCAGCTGCTCCGTTGAGAAGGGGGTAATGTCACGCTGTCTAGTCTCTGTTTCCCTGGGTGTCCACTAGTGGGCTCACTTCCCCTTAGGCACTTCACCGTAGGCACTAGAATTCCTCTAGTCTGCTCCTGTCTTCACAGTAATTGCACTCCTGTTAATTGCACCAGGTGCAGTCACTTTATTGTCATTAGCCTCCCTATAAATATCAGTCTTTCCCTGTTGTTTGTATGGAGTCCTTACCCTTCGTGTGTCCAGCTTTCTCATCCCCCGAGATTCTTCCTGTCTGCTCGTCCTCCGAGTCATCTCGCATTCCGAGTTCCCTTTTCCTGTCCCTTTCCTTTGTTTGTTTTGTTTGGACTGTCTTTTTGGTTTTGACCTGGGCTGTATTCGACAACGATTTGGATTACCCTATATTAAAATACCTGCTATTGGATCTCTCGCTCTCCCTGTGTCTGTCTGGTGCACAATCGTCACACATCCAATATGTAGGTGACATTGTTTCTTCAGTAGAACACAAACAAAGATTTTTTAACTCAAACCATTGCAGTCTGTCAGTCATATAATGTATCTACAATTATAAAAAAAAAAATTTTTTAAAAAGCGGCAAAATGTGAATATTTTAAAGAGTGGTGATTATTTTCTAAACCCACTCTATGTACAATGTATTGTAATATATTTTAGAAATAATTATAAATATATAATGTTTAAATTGTATATATGTAATATTTTATGTAATTTAATTTGTAATAATAAAATGTGAAAATATGTAAACAAAATATTATTTACATTATAAAGTATATTTGCAACATGGAATTTTTTTCTTTTTTCAATTTCATTCATTCATTCATTCATTCATTCATCAGAATCTAATAAAAAAAAATACAATTCATAATTCAGCTCCTGAAGATCTCATTTATAACCTTAAAAATAGGCTTGATTTAATTATGCAAAATGCATTTTATTTATTTTTAATTTTTGATTTTGGGGTGAATTGTGAGCTGGGAATGTTGCTTTGAGATTTACCCAATTACACCAATGTTACTGAAAGCTATTCACTGAATTTGGCGTCAATGATGGTAATGAAGATTGGAGTGTCATCAAGGACTGTGAGCTGCAGTGGCCTGTTTAATATCATGGAGGTTTTCACTGTAATCACATAAAGCAGATCTAACTGCGTTTACATGCTTCTATTTGTTTTCTGACGCAGTGGAGGATGCATCTCTGTTGACTGCAATGATCGGTGAGGTTATCTATGATCCCCAGCCAGAGCACCAGTGGATGACTAGCAGGAAACAGCAAGAAACAGCTGCTTGTCTCTTGGGAGATAGCTGATGCCATACATCAGTAAATACCCATCATCATGTATTACAAGCACACACTGACAGAAGACTCTGTAATAAACATTGCTCATACATTTACTTCCCTTTTCATCTCAGTTTTCTCTTCTCAATCTCCCCAAACACTCATTTCTATATTTCAGACCATGGAAAAGAAGTCAATATCCATGCAGTCATATTTGGTGCTCTTTGAGGTTTAATGTGGAGTGAAATGAAGCAATTTGCTGAGCTCAACAGTACTGCTCCCTGATGACCTTAGACCTTAAAGGAATAGTTCACCCAAAAATGAATATTCTGCCATCATTTATACTCACTTCCAAACTGTATGCATTTCTTTCTTCTGTAGAACACAAAAGAAGATATTTTGAAATATGTCTTGGAAAACAATGTTTTTTGTATGTACAGTGAATGTGGGGTCAAATATATTTCACACTCAGAAAGAAACATTTATTTCTGTTTAAAACGTTTGTATTAGCTGTAGTAGTAATATTCATAAAATCATTATTAATGTTATAAAAATATATTAAGATTTATTGTCTACTCTATCTATCTATTTATCTCTCTGTCTGTCTGTCTGTCTGTCTATCTATCTATCTGTCTATCTGTCTGTCTGTCTGTCTGTCTGTCTGTCTGTCTGTCTGTCTGTCTGTCTGTCTGTCTGTCTGTCTGTCTGTCTATCTATCTATCTATCTATCTATCTATCTATCTATCTATCTGTCTGTCTAAGAACATCTGAAGTGATTTGTCTGCCATAAGTAAGGGCGATCTGGTTGGTTTGTTGATCTAAAAATGGATTTAGAAGCCCTCTTAGGTCGTTTAACTGAGTGAGATATAATAATATAAAAATGTCTCTAATATATATATTAAGAGATACTGTAAATGTGCTAAATCTTTGACTTTTTTTGTTGCCTTTTTTAAAAGTACATTAGCATATAAATCATCTTTATAAAGCTACCATTTTTATTTCTTTTGTAATTACATTTTTATTCCTTATATCTCCATAAATGAGTAACAAATCAATATTCCAGAAAGCAGCTTTTAGCAGATTTCAGCCTTACTGACCAATAAATTGAATAATATACTAGACAAGTCTAGACAAGGAATGCATAAACAATGTTTTTACTTAATGGGATCACTTTGTCCATATGGGAAATCACCAAAAAACACTACATAATTATTATATATATATTTTTTTTTTAATTCATGTCATACCCACAATCTCTTGTGCCAAAGAAAGAGTCACCAAATGGCGTTGTGTTTCCCATTAAGAAGAAAACTCCCAGAACAGCCAATTATCTCATGCAATTGGATGATTTTTATTTGCCCTTCTGCTTTTGATTAGTACAACTGAGGCTGGGCTAATTAGGCATAACATTCATGTCCTGTCTGCAGTGAATGCCAGGGTTGAGCATATACGGGAAAACACATAATCTCATCTCACTGGTCATGCTCACGTCTGAAGGACTCCGGCTAAGTGTGCAACCGATGACGTGGACTTCCCAGCCCAAAAATAATTTACATAGTTTCTTAATAATTCTGGAATGGGCCCGATATGACAAGCATAAACCTCAGGAGAGAACAGCTCAGCCCCGATGTTCATGAAATCCTCTGGAGAGACTCGATTGGTGGAAGACCATGAACTATGTGACAGAATAATGCTGAAAGTTGATCTTACTCAGAATTATTTTCTCATTTGACTGACACAACAACAGTATTTATCAAGTTGCACCTTAATTTGCAACCAGCATCTGCTTGTGTAATCATTTGCGCCAGAGGCCTGGAAAACTAAAGGCAACCAAAACTATGACCCCAACAACACAGTTCTTAATATCAAGATGGAAACACTTGAAGTCTGCTTGGACAAATTAACTTGATTTGTTTTTACAGTCAGAAGCATTAGGAGTGGAGCTGAAACAACCGTGCAGTTCATTCCAAACACAGCTAGAAGAACATCACTGTGTCACTATTGTTCAGTGGCTTACTCATTTAATATATATTAAAAAAAGACTGATGAAGAAAAACTAGTCCAACTCAAAAAATAAATAAAAAGTAAGAAAAGTAGACGAAAGGGTGCAAGATTGTGTACTGAAATCCTTTACGAGGAAACTAACTACTTTCATATGCATTGCATTGAAATTCAATTATATATTCCCAAAAGCTCAATCCAAATGGGGGTTCTGTGCATTTTTATAATGAAATTATATCACTTTGGTTTTCCTTTCTGGCTTATTTAACTATAATCACTCTCATATGCAAGAGAGACAGGTCTTTTTTGCCCACTTAATGCTTGTTATATCACAGGTGCAAGAAAATTAACCACCTTAGGCTTAGTTTCCCCTGGGCATGTCATCAGCTGTCTGTATAGAGCTTCTCCATCCAGATCTAAACAGGCATCACTGTCATTACTCATGCTTTGTGACTGTATATGATGCTAAGCAATACGTCAAGACTCCTTCTGTACTCCTACTCCTACCTTTTCATGTCTCTAAGGGTGTAGTTTGTCTGGTAATAATACACAACCCATTGTTATTTATAACAGTCTCTGTCCTTTCATAAGTAAGATGGACTTGGACTGTGGGCTAAAAATCTGTAAGGCCTGATGGCACACTGGCCTCTGTGCACTATTGGCTTTAAGTCTGAACTGTCTAGAAGCCACTGAATGAAATGTAACCTCTTGGATGAACTGGTAATGTCTTTACTCATCATGAAACCAAAAAGCTTCCAGTATTCAGAGCTGTCACCAATAGCTGGTGAATTACCATTAAGTCAGGGGCATTCTGTCTATACAAGCTGAGAAAGCTCTGCATAACCAAGCCCTTTGAGAAAATAGGTTTGCAGGCTAATTAATATGAACATGATTATAAATTGATAATTTGTCTTCAGAGATGTTACTTAAAGTTAATATTAAAATTAAATAAAAAAGTTTTGACTGCAGCATTAAATTGAGATCTGCTCAGTGCTGCACCGTGATTCTTTTTCTGTGCTTTTTATTTCTGTTGAGCTTATGTAGGCAATGGTTAATCAGAAGTGTTCAGATGAATCATCGCTGAAAACCCAGAGTTATGTTGTTCAATGTGTGTGCTCTCGCAAATTCGTTGTACTTTTTATTGCCATATTACATTTTTTTTTTTAAATAACAGGTAACATTAAATATGCATAGCCTAAACATTTGCGCAAATACATGTAGTAAAGTAAAATAGATAAAATAATATGAAATATATAGTATGAAAGAAATGTTTTAAAAGGTTATGACATTTGTTTATGAAACAAGAAAAAATAAATAAAGTGACAAGATTTGTAAAAAATGTTTCCTTATGCTTATGTGTCAGTTACAGTAAGTCCTCTGATTTTATTGTTGTTTGCAACGTTTTTATTTACTCACCAACATGTCATCCAAGATGTCTTTATTTCTTCGTTCGCAAAGAAATTAAGTTTTTGAGGAAAACATTCCAGGATTTTTCTTCTTCAGTGGTGGCCAATGAGTTGAAGGTCCAAGTTGCAGCTTCAAAGGGCTCTTTACGAACCCAGCCAAAAAAATAGACATCTAAATGCATACATATGTTTCCCGACAATTGTTCAAATTTCCAAACAAATTTTCATTCTTTACAAATATAGGAGACAGTAGCTGCATCCCAAATGACACACTATACAGTAATACACTGTTTAGGCATATGTATTCAGACGTGTTAGTGTTAGTGTTATGTTATCATTTTTAATCACAGTCTGATAGTCCCTGAGTGCATGAAGTGTCCAACATTCCACACTATCGGTTATTTAAGAGCTTTTACTTTTTGGAATTTTCAGCCGTAACACACTACTCACTTTTCATACTACAATACAGAATAGAATAGTGCATAAGTACGTGAATTGGGATGTACCTATTGAATGACATTTACTATTAGCCTGTGTTTTGAGTTGAGTTGATTTAATGTCACACTTCTACACGTCTTCTATAATGAAGTGACTTGACATACAGCCAAGTATGGTGACCCATACTCAGAATTGGTGCTCTGTATGTAACCCATCCAAAGTGCACACTCACAGCAGTTAACACACACACACCATGAACACACACCCGGAGCAGTGGGCAGCCATTTATGCTGCAGCGCCGGGGAGCAGTTGGGGGTTCGGTGCCTTGCTCAAGAGCAACTCAGTTGTGGTATTGCCGGCCCGAGACTAGAGGTCTTCACGGGTCCAAAAACTCATGCCTGAACCCGAAAGAGACCCGTAATGTACTACACCGAATCGACCCGGACCCGTCTAATATTTCAAAAGCTGGACCCGGACCCGTGTAGATCCGAGAAATGCCTACCCGGACCCGACCCAGACCCGTCTATTATTTGAAAGCTGGACCCGAACCCGTCGGGAAGACACAGACCCGACTGGACCCGATTGTCACATATTCCACCTTAAATTGCTATTACAAGTCAATAAACCTGTTGCGAAAAATACAGCTTTTTGTCTTACCTAATTTAAGGAGCCGTAGTCTCTCTACCTGACTGCCTGTGATGCATTACAATCCTCCGACAAGAAAGTTATCCATGTTATTCCTCTCGTTATTCCAAGTCCAAGCTTAATCCACTCATTATTTCAGCTTCAAAAGTCCTCTTGATGTCACGGTGACGGATAACTGTGCACATGTACATTCTGACTCAAGTTAAAGGGTTAGTTCACCCAGATAGCAAATTTATGTAATTAATAACTTACCCTGATGTTATTTCAAACCCATAAAACCTCTGTTTATCTTTGGAACACAGTTTAAGATATTTTAGATTTAGTCCGAGAGCTCTCAGTCCCTCCATTGGAGGGTCAGTTAGAATTTTTTGAAGCATTGAAAATACATTTTGGTCCAAAAATATCAAAAACGACGACTTTACGAGAGAACTGAAGATGAACACCGAGCCGAGCCAGATAGCGAACAATAGACTGACTCGTTCACGAGTGAAGAACCGGTTGCATCAGTTTTCGGATCACCAGTAGTTCCCTTTCGAGAGTACTCTCGTACTGCGTAAGCTAGCTTACGCTATGGGAAAAGGTCCCCTTTTCTCGAGAATATGAAGCCAAAAATTATCCTTAATTTTTAAATAATGTAAAACGCAGTGCTGCAGCACAGCAGACCCAAGCGAAGCGGCTCGCGCGCTTATTGGCTGTGCTGCGGCAACTGCAGCAACCTATGGTGAGGCGGCGGAGAGGAACGAACCAATGGGGGCGCTTCGCGCCCATTGGACGTCAGAGCGCGCCAAAATAGGCGTGGCTGGAACTATATAAGCCACCGCTTCACCATAGGTATCAGATTTCATCTCCTTCAGCGATCTCACCTGCACTTCGCTGTCTTCTCCGGAGAAGCCTCTACACGCCGTCGAAAAGCCTCTCAGCGGGATAGCACTGCAACGCAGATCTGAGGACGCCGGCTCGTGCTTCATCTCGACGCCGCCTTCAGCACTCTCTTCCTGCTGCGCCATCCGGCGTGACTATATCCTTTACAAAGCTAGTGTGTTTGCCGCTGCATCACACTTTTTTCTCCAGAATTCGAGGCGTTGTTTCAAATGCCTCGGGCCTGCGCTTCCTGCCGAGGCCCTCTGCCCAGCGAGGACCGCCACATCATCTGTGTCTCCTGCCTGGGCCGCGAGCATGCTGAGAGCGCACTCTCCAAGGGCGGCTGCCCTGAGTGCGACAACATGGCTATATCGACCCTGCGGGCTCGATTAGCTCAAACCAGCCACGATGCTCCACCCGCTCCGCCTCTTCTCTCTCAAGTGCCGCGTAAGAAACGCCGCGATCAGAGAATGCCTGAGCACACCGCTACACGCGAGCTCACGCCGGAACACTCCCCGCGTGCCTCGCCCGCTCTCTCTCCTTCGCCTGGCCTCTTCGTGGACGAGCAGCGCCAGTCCCTGCTCACCAGCGCCCCCTTCTCCTTCGGAGCGCCTGAGGCAGAAGAGGACAGACACGACAGCCTTTCTCTCGCCGCGTCCAGTAGTGAGGAATGGTCGGGCTCCATTGCGGACCCCCCCCCCTCTACAGCACCCAGCTGCACCGGACAACGCGCTGATATCGACGCGGAGTTTACTCGCGTGCTTACAAGGGCTGTCAGCGACCTTCAGCTCGACTGGTCTCCTCCAGACGAGCCCGCTAAAAGCAGGCTGGACGAATGGTTCTTGCAGGGGCGCCCTTCGGCCCCTCCGCAAAGAAACGCCCCCTTCTTCCCGGAAGTTCACGATGAACTCACGAAGTCGTGGAAAGCCCCATTCTCCGCACGCTTGAAGACTTCTGTCTCGTCAGCGCTCTCCTCTGTTGACGGCGCCCGAGACCACGGTTACGAGAGCCTCCCCCCTCTCGAGGAGGCTATTGCTGCACACCTCTGCCCGCCCTCAGCCGCAGGATGGCGGTCGAAGCCTGTGCATCCATCCAAGCTGTGCCGCACCACCTCAGCTCTCGCTGGCCGAGCTTACACCTCCGCTGGTCAAGCTGCTTCGGCTCTACACACCATGGCTGTGCTGCAGGTTTTTCAGGCCAGACTTCTCCGTAACCTGGACGAGTCTGCCCCAGATACCTATGACTTTAAAGATCTCCGCAGCGCTACTGATCTAGCCCTGCGTGCGACAAAGACCACAGCACAAGCGATCGGCCGAAGCATGGCAAGCCTCGCTGTTTTAGAGCGACACTTCTGGCTCACGCTCACGGAGATGAAAGACGCCGACAAATCCGCCTTTCTTGACTCTCCTATCTCGCCTTCCGGCATCTTTGGCCAGTCGGTTAAGGGTTTCGCTGAACGCTTCACTGAGGCTCAGAAAACGTCACAGGCAATGAGACACTTCCTGCCGAAACGCTCTAGCTCTGCTGCGGGACGCCGTAGAAATGCGCCGCCCCCTCAGACCTCGAAGCCATCGCAGCCAGACTTACAGTCTCGCCCAGCGACCAAAACCCAGCACCGCTCTCGCTCTACGAGCCGCAAACCGCCAGAGAGACGGGGACCTCGGCCCAGGATTGTGCTGAACCCCGAGCCTCCGAAGCCCTCCTGACCTTCGGGCTGAAAAGACCGTGGTTAAGTCCCGCTGCGGCCGGACCACCACACAAGAAACCTCACATGCTTCCTCCAATCCCCTCACTAAAGGCGGTTGGAGATGTCTATACTGCAGTAAACGAGCCTGTTACAATGCACGCACGCCTGCACACAAACGCCGTTTTCACGGCGACCTCAATAAAGCACAAAAAGAGCTTTTTCTATGTAGGCAGTGTGCCCACTACACAGTACGCACCCCTACATGTATACACACTCCCCCAAGTGTCACAAAGACACACTCGGGTCTCCTTTCATGCCCACCTTCCCGCTCGCGCCGGAGGTGCTCTAAATGTAGCGCGCGTGCCCACTTCTCAGTGCGCAACCCTACAAATAAGCGCTGTCACCACAGTGTCACAAGCACAGCATACTCGAGCTACTGGTCCCCTCATAACAGGCGGCCAGTGCCCGAAGCACATTCAACCCATAGCCGCACGAGCCGCTGCATGGCAGGCCATCCCCGGCATATCAAATTGGGTTTTGAATATAATAAAACGAGGTTACTCGCTCCAGTTCACTCGCAGACCGCCGCGCTTTCGCGCCGTGGTCGAAACGAAAGTGAAAAGCGAAATGACACACGTCCTTCGCGCCGAACTGATAAACCTTCTTGCAAAAGGGGCGATAGAAACTGTCCCCCCTGCGCAGCGCGAGTCAGGCTTTTACAGCCGCTACTTCCTCGTACCAAAAAAGGATGGCGGTCTCAGACCCATCCTAGATCTCAGACGTTTGAACAAAGCGCTTATGACGCGATCGTTCAAAATGTTAACTACCAAACAAATACTCGCGCAAATTCGCCCGAGGGATTGGTTTTTCTCAGTGGATCTGAAAGACGCTTACTTTCACATTCAAATAGCACCCCATCACAGGCCATTCTTGAGATTCGCCTTCGAGGGGCAGACTTATCAGTACATGGTTCTTCCATTCGGCCTCTCCGTAGCGCCCCGTACGTTTACACGGTGCATGGATGCCGCTCTCGCACCCCTGAGAATGCGGGGAGTGCGAGTATTGAACTACCTCGACGACTGGCTAGTTTTAGCCCATTCCGAGGAACTACTGATGACACACAGATCCTGGATCCTCAGCCATTTAGAATGCCTGGGTCTCACGATCAACACTGTCAAGAGCGCTCTGTCTCCCAGCCAGAGGATTTCCTTTTTGGGGATAGACATAGACTCTGTGACATGTACAGCGCGTCTGACGTCACAGCGCGCTCTCACTATTCAGCATCTAGCCGTGTCGTTCAAAGCCGGGTCTCTTTACCCGCTCAAACGATTTCAGGAAATGCTAGGTCTGATGGCATCAGCCTCTGCGGTTCTCAAACTGGGCCTGCTGCGCATGCGCCCACTACAGCGCATCAGGGTGACCCACGGCTGCATCACAGCTCTGGCCCCTTGGAAAATAGCCAACTGGTATCAGTTAGGCGTAAGCACGGGCGCTGTCTCGAAATGGAAAGTAGTCTCGACAGATGCATCCAACCTCGGTTGGGGCGCCCTGTACGAGGGCAGGTCTGCCTCCGGCCTCTGGTCGAGCCCGGAGCGACTGTTACACATAAACTGTCTGGAGATGATAGCGGTCAAACTATCCCTGAAAGCTTTCCTCCCATTTTTAAAGGGCCACCACGTTCTGGTCAGATCAGACAGCATGTCAGTGGTGGCCTACATAAATCGCCAGGGTGGTGTCAGGTCAGAAACCTTGCACACCCTGACCGAACGTCTTCTGACATGGGCACATTACAATCTGCGCTCGCTAAAGGCAGCGCATGTACCTGGCATCCTGAACCGGGGCCCGGACATGCTTTCCAGGGCGAATGTTCCCCCTGGGGAGTGGTCTCTTCACCCACAAATGGTTCAGTTGATGTGGAGCATCTTCCTTTAAGATTAACTTTAAGATTAAACGGTTCATTTATATAATTATAAAAATGGAAGAAAATGTAAAGCGTGGTTTGGCGGTCAAAGTGTCCCTCACTGGTTACCATAGAAACATGAAAGGCGATAGAGACTGCACATGCGTGCTAGCTGTATCAACCTAAAATATGCTTTAACGCAATTTGAGCATCATAGAAAACATTCATGTGACAGTTCACCTCAGATTGTGTTGCTGATTTGAAATATATTAAATATTAGTGTGTCAAGTCTGCAAGCATTATCACCATGCGTGCACTTGCATTAACTCTGAGTCTGCGCGCTATGATTCTAAGGGCAGAGAGAGAGAGAGAGAGAGAGAGAGAGAGAGAGAGAGAGCTTTTTTTGGCTCACTCTTTTCTTTTCCTAATTTTACAAGTTGCAAGTTACAAAAAACACAAGCAGTGTTTGATCACGGCCGGGTGTTCTCCGAGTCCGATGACTCCGATCGAACGGGTAATACACACAATGTTAAAAAGACTTGTACCCGACCCGGACCTGGCTGATCATTTAAAATATAGACCCGAACCCATACGGGTCCCGGGTCGGGTCCCGGGGTCGGGTCCCGGGGTCTCGGGTGCACTGTGAAGACCTCTACCCGAGACTCAAACCTACAACCTTAGGGCTAGGAGTCAAACTCTCTTACCATTAGGCCACAACTTTCCCTATCATTAGCTTTGGATGTCACAATGCAGTTCCCATGTGAAAAAGGTTCACATTTGACTTAGACATCAGGAGTAGTCTCTTGGGCCTTGTAAACTGTAAACCTCCCTTACAATCTTCATCGGTCTCCTGGGATGTGGACAGCCAGCAGAAACAGTCTTGTACACGGAGGACGTGTTGAAGAGCGCATGCTTTTGTTTGTTATGTTTTATTCTTTGAAAGCACTTTCTTTCTTTTTCCATGGGTTGTCTGAAGCGGATGCCGCTCCTCACCCAGTAAGGAGAATGGGCCAGACAATGTTTATTTTTTTCCGGAAGAAAGACCTACCACCTGAAGCCTGCTTCTGCCAGACAGGCATAAAAGTTAGACATCTCTCCCTTAACACATACATTTGTTGACAGGATTTGTTAGTAGATTCAGAATAGGGTTTAGATGTTTTTAATTTGTGTAAAAAGATTTAAAAGTTCAGAGTCAGTAAGATTAGCCTACATATACTTTTATACAGCAAAGATGCATTAAATTGATCAAAAGTCACACTGCGTGTAACACTGAAGATTTAAAAATTTGTCTTTGCCATCACAATAATAAAAGGGTTTTAAATATATTTAAATAGAAAACAGTTGTTTAAAATTGTAATAATATTCCACACTATTACTGTTTTTACTGTATTTTTAATCAAATAAAGGCAGCCTTTGACGACCTTAAGGGATTTATTTCAATCTTATTTTCCCCTTACTGATAGAAAACCTTTTAATTGCAATGTGTTTGTAAACAAAATAATAAACACATACATTTGTGAATAAACTATAATAAAACAAATTTTGTGATAGTGTATTTGACTGCAGCTGAAGATATCAATGATCATCAAAGCAAAAAGATAATTTCACATAAATTAAAACTGTATGAACCTTATCCTGAATATATTAACTCAAATTTTACTCTTTTAACTAAATAAATATACGTAACTAAATCCACTAAATAGTTTGATTTGATTAAGAAAGAAACAATAAACAAAAAAGCAGAACATCCTAAACTTTTTTTCCAAGATATTGAATATTAACCAGTTGCCAAGAAATGGATCTTGTTGCAGCTTGTGCTGCAAACAAAACACACACAGTCAAGCATAAAACACGTACAGTCGTGGCCAAAAATATTGGCCCCTTTGGTAAATATGATCACAGAAGGCTGTGAAAATTCATCTGCATTGTTAATCCTTTTGATGTTTTATTTAAAAGATTCACAAAAATGTATCCTTTCATTGGATAATAAGAATTTAAAAAAGGGGTGGGGGGGGGTACCATTATGAAATATAGGTTTTTCTCAAATACTCAACACAATTATTGGCCCCCCTAGAAATTCTTATGAGTAAAATATCTCTGAAGTATATTCCCATTCATATTCACAATTTTGAGCACTCCAGCATGATTATAAACATGAAATTATCCAGCCATGGCTACCTGTTTCACAGAAATATAAAGAGGAGGGAAAACAAAGCCCAAATTCCCTTAATCATCCATCACAATGAGAAAAACCAAAGACTATATTTCTGATGTGCAGCAAAAGATAATTGAGCTTCACAAATTAGTGAAGTGGCTTTAAGAAAAGAGCTAGAGCAGTGAAAATTCCCATTTCCACCATTAAGGCAATAATTAAGAATTTCCAATCAACAGAAAATGTTACGAATCTGCCTGGAAGAGGACATGTGTCTATATCATCCTAATGGATGGTGAGAAGGAGAGTTGATTGGCTGAAGACTCTCCAAGGATCACAGCTGGAGAATTGCAGAAAATAGTTGAATCTAGGGTTCAGAAAACCTTAAAAGAAATGTTCAAACAGAACCTACATCACCACATGTTGTTTGGGAGGGTTACAAGAAAAATTCTCCTAGCTCATCCAAAAACAAACTAAAGCATATTCAGTTATCAGACACAACTGGAACTTCAAATGGGACTGGCTTCTATTGCCAGATGTAACTAAAAAGCTTTTTAGCTGCAAACACTCAAGATGGGTTTGGTGAACACAGAGATAAAAAGTACCCCATGTGTACAATGAAATATACTGCCGTTTTTTTTTATGTTGTGGGCCTATATTTCTGCCGGAGGTCCTGGACATCTTGTTTAGATACATGACATCATGGATTGTATCAAATACCAACAGATAAAAAATCAGTAGGTGTATGACTCTGTAAAAAATCTTATAATGGGCCATGTTTGAATCTTCCAACCGTACAATAACCCTACCACAAACCTCAAAAACAACTCATAAATGGGTCACTGAGCTCAAAACCAAGCTTTTGCTATGGCCATTCCAGTTCTCTGACCCGAACCCTATAGAAAATGAGAGGAGTGAACTGAAGAGGAGAAGCACCAACATGGAGCTGGGAATCTAAAGAGTCTGGAGTTATTCTGGATGAAGGAATGGTCTCTGATCTCTTGTGAGGTGTCCTTGAACTTCATCAGGCATTATAGGAGAAAATTTAGACCTGTTGAACTGGCAAATGGAGGTTTCAAAAAGTATCGAATAAAAGGGTGCCATTAATTGTGGCCAATGTGTATTAGAGAACAACATTTATTTCATAATGATATTTCCCCCCATTTTAAATTCTTATTATCCAATGAAAGGATACATTTCTGTTATTTTTTTAAATAAAAGATCAAAAAGATTAACAATGCAGATCAAATTTCACATTCTTCTTTGATCATATTTACCAAGGGGGCCAAAATTTTTGGCCACGACTGTAAACGGCATGTGAGATTCAACTATCCATACAAGATCAAGAGATCACCTGCAGTGCAGCATATCGGATCTGTATTTCATCCGTGATGGATGTGGGCTAACATTCAGGACAAGATACAATCTAAAGTGTCAAGAATCGGGCCAAGCTCATTTATCCACTGGCTGATTTATAGGATTTCATCCACTAGATGGAAAGTTTTCTCAAGGACATACATGCAGTTTTATATTTGAGTTGTGGGGATGTTTTATGGAGGCTGAATCATTAAAATATCAATATTTCCCTCTGATAAATTCATTCAGTGGCTGCAGATACACACTGAGCACAAGTTTTTTTTATTTTACAATTTTCAGAAGTAGAAAAACATCCCACACACTACTGAAGTTTTTTATATTTTCATGTGCATTGTCCCATTCGAATGACTTTCTTCAGTTCCTCAAAACCTAATGTTTTTGTCAATATATAGTGTGTGAGACACTTAATATTTTTCTGTAAAATGTAATTATTAATAATAATATTACTTACTCACACAACCTGTTCTGACTTTTTGCAGCAACCGATCACAAGATCACAGAAGCTAACCAGAAACTAACCAATTACTGTGATTGATTATCTGCATTTTCCTGCATGCATTTATATTTATTGTGAAATGATTATGGCATGTTACTCATCTGCTCTGCATCCTTCCTCTTTGATCACATTAGTCCAAAGTATCATTATTTAATAACGTCAACATGCAAACTGAGTTAGTAAATATCAATTTAATATTGACTACACATTTCCTAAGGAGTTGTGGATTAAAGATGAAGGGTTTTATTGTGGAAAACGCACCTGGCTGTCCATCTGACATGTTTTTACTTGTGGCTACATAAAAACCATGCAAGAATCCTCTCCGTGTATCATTAAACCCGGCAGATTCAGAAAAGGTTTTGTTGCTTAAAAAAAAAAATTAAGAAAGTCATACAGGTTTGGTCATAAGAATGAGTAAATAATAATAATAATAATAATTATATATATATATATATATATATATATATATACACACACATTTTTTTTCCAGATGAACTGTGCCCTTGAATCATATTCCTGTCTGTTCTCATGATTTAGAATATCCTAATTTTGTTGTGACTCACCAAGGAACATGAATTTCACTCTCGACATCTTATTAATGCAAAGTACTATCCTTGACCTTATGTAATAACACCCTGTTGGTTCATTTGAGCTCTTTGTCCAGAAAAGAAGGCAAATACTGTCTGTCTTCATACTTTAGCAGTTGCATCTGTATATACTGTAATAATTAATTGTATTCTTAAATGAAATCCTTCTTGGTCTTTTAGTACTAAACTACTATTCGGATGAAGTTTAAATAAAGTCTGTCTGGTTTGCTTGTAGCAGCATGTACATTTCATTACATTTTGCAACCTACTTGCTTGACTTGCGCCAAAATAAAGAAATGAACTGAAAGAAAAAACAACTTCTGCTTCTGACTTTCCCCACAAACAAGCCAAATATCTGACAACTCACAATTGGGTATTTATTTCATCATTTTTTATTTTTTTTTGGCTTTTGGCTTAAATAAGCCACACAACATGACCTTTAACCCATGAGAACAGAGGAAACTGCATGCTGTTGTGGAATGTCCAGCTTAAAAAAAGGCTGTTTATTTGGTTGAAAACGTGACAGCAGTCACACACATTATGTTAAAACAAATTCTCTGCTCGAGGTAGAAGTGCTGAGGGTTAATTACAAAATGTTATATGTCAAATTCATTATAAAAGCTTAGAAGGCTGTTTTGTCAATAAAATGACTGTGTCTGTCTTTCAGCCTTCAAAGCACTCATCCTTTATTTCTTCAAATCCTAGAGGCTTCTGGAAAAAAACTGCACTCCAGATGAAGTGGCTTGGAAATAGCAATTCATTCATCGGGCCAGCATCATGTCTGATTACTAAATCATGAAAACAAACAGCATTCTAATGCTTAGTCAACAAAATGTCTATTTTTTATTTAGACTGTACAGCTGCAGTAAATAACAAGTTTAAGTAAAAGAAACTCATACAGGTTTGGAACAAGTGGAGGGTGTGTTGCCTAAATGATGACAGAATTAAAATTTTTGTCTGAACTATACCTTTAATACTCACACAACACATTATCTGACAGCCAGCTTTCTCTCTCTCTGTGTATGTGTGTGTGTGTGTGTGTGAGAGAGAGAGAGAGAGAGAGAGAGAGTGAGCTCAGAAACCTTAGTTTTTTACTGCCGGTACATCTGTGTTTGATTGGATTTGACACTTGGGGCCAGTTGTTCAAAAAGTTGAATCTGGATCAGAATGATCTGGATTTGGAAATCCCATGTTTTGCTATCCAGGATCAGGTAACCCATCTTACATTTGTGCTGGGTTTTTTTAAAGCAAAATTGGATTGGATCACCTTGATCCAAATACACACTTTTTCAGATTTCCAGATCTGGATACTAATGCTCTACAGAGCCCCTAAAGCACCATGCATGATGGGGAAAAAATGCCAATGTTTTGCATTCTAGTTTTGCATTGCATTTACACAAATTACTACTTCTGACTGGTCCATCTCTGATGGTTGTGCCAATGTAGTTTACAATCAGTGATTTAAAAAAACACTTTGAATTAGATATAACATTTTTGTTTGATATTGACAGCTGTTTGGGGATCTGGGGATTTATTACATGTTAAAAAAAATTAATTTTTTGGACCAGTTTAAAAGTTATTGCTCTTTTTTGCTTTTGAAGTCCACCCTTCTGCTAGGATAAGAATAATATTTTTTTTTGGATCAAAAGTTTTGAAAACCACAAACTGAGATCACTGGATTTTGTGATCTTACTGTATCTGAATTCAGAATCTTTTTTTTTTTTTTTTTTTTTTGAACAACCCATTTTCAAGATTTGATGATTTTATCTGATGGCCAAAATCTGATCACATTACTTTTGACCCCAATGCTTATATTACATCTTGCAAAAAGGGCAGAATAAGACCAGTTTAATAAAAACTGATATACTAACCAGCCATTCTAAACTCCACCTGTTGAAATCAGTCTGCAGCAACAACTTACTAGACTGGGAGACTGCAACCTTTTCGGGGTAAATAAATAAAACATAAAAATCCTAACCATCAGGCAGCCTGACCTCATATAAAAGCTTTGGATTGATTTTCGGAATCAAAATTACATTCAGAGCTTGTGAATATCTAGTACTATCTGCAAAGTTGGTTAGTATGGATTTCATCTATGTTTCCAAGAATTTGGCTGAATATCAATGGGACAATAAGAGCCTCTAGTCAAAATCAATAAAACAATATGATTGGTCCCTAGTGCATTTCCTCAGTAACTGGACTGCCAGCTAACACCTGAAGTCATTTCTTACCAGACGCTGTGAGACAATATCTATAATGGCCATCATTATGGCATGATGAGTAGCCAATAAATTCAACTTTTAAGATTTGACTTTATAACTGGACTGCCAGAAACAGCCAAAATGACTGCTTTCATGAATACACACACTACCGTTTGGGGTTATTTTTTAATTAAATCAAAGTCAAAGAATCCTGAAAAATAATTTGTCACTGTTTTCACAAAAACATTAAGCAGCACCACAGTTTTCAACATTGATAATAAGATTTTTTTTCTAGAGCCTTTTCCTGAAAAGCAAATCAGCATATTAGAATGATTTCTGAAGGATTATGTGACACTGAAGACCTTAGTAATGATGCTGAAAATTCAGATTTGCCTCACAGAAATAAATTACATTTTTAAATTATATTGAAATAGAAAACAGTTACTTTGAATTGTAATAATAAAATCCAAATGCAGTGTATGTATGTAACATAATGTATATTCAGACCCACAATCCTGTGTGTTAAGGACCCCTGGGAACCCTGGCTCATTGTAGAAGTCAGAAAGCTCATGAGAGGACATAGCACAGATACTGTAAACAGAGGTCTTTATGACTTTATGCTTATGGAGTCAAGCAGTCAAGACTGCTTTATTGTCAATTCTTCCACATGTACAGGACATACATACAGATAATTGAAATTGTACTACTCTCAGACCCTTGGTGCATACAGATAACACTAACAGTATAACATTAAATACAGATAAAATATAAAGCACAACTACACAAATATACAAGTAGGTAATGTAAAAAGAAATATAAGTAAAGTAGCACAAGGCACATGGCAGATAGAGTGCAAACCAGTGAAGCTGTCTGTGACGAGTGGGGCGGGGCCGAGGGATGTGGGAACGAGCGAGGCCGGTGGAGTAATTGGGAAATGAGCGACACCTGCGACCCACCACCCGTCTCGAGTCCCACAGAGGAGATGGAAGGATATAAAACTGGAGCGACGACAGTGACGGACGAGAGAGGACCAGGCCTGGGCTTTATTTTATGTTTTGGTTTTTATTTGTGCGCATCAGTCGTCCATGAGGGGCTGATGCGCTGTTTAGTGTTTATTTTGTTATTAAAGTCTTTGTTTGATTGTCCGCCGGTTCTCGCCTCCTTCTTCCGGATGAATATGGAGTTTTTATTATTACACTGTCCTTCAGTCTGCTGGTCCTGGCCTGGAGACTCTGCAGTCTCCAACCTGATGACTGAAGAAGCTGTGTGACGGGTGTGTTGGATCACCTGCGATGCAGAGGGCTCTACGGGTGAGACGGGTTCTGTAAATGTCCTAGAGGGAGTGGAGGGAGACACCAACGATCTTCTCAGCTACTCTCACTATGCGTTGAAGCGTCTTCCAGCAGGGCGTGTTGCAGGCACCATACCACACAGTGATGCAACTAGTCAGGATGCTCTCGATGGTGCTACTGTAGAAGGTGCACATGATGGGGGCCGGGGCTCTGGCTCTTTTCAGTTTGCAGAGGAAGTAGAGATGCTGCTGTGCTTTCTTGGCCAGTGCTGCTGTGTTTTCAGTCCAGGAGAGGTCCTCTGTGATGAGCACACCCAGGAACTTGGTGCAGCTCACCCTCTCCACAGTCGCACCATTGATGGTCAGAGGAGCATGCTGAGTGTGCACTCCCCTGAAGTTAACCAAAATATCCTTTGTCTTCTCAGCACGATATAGTAAAAAAAAAAAAAACCTTAGCTGCTGTTCTTCCATGACTGAAACATAAGACAATGTACAAATGTACACATGTCATGCATATGTGAAGCTCTGTACTTGTATAAAAACATTGCCAAACAAACACTGCAAAGAAACAGGCTGTTTGGATAAATAAATACATTTGTGTAGACCTTTTTCAGGTTTTAAATATCACATTCACTGCATATAAAGTTACAGCACTAAAATACAACTAGTTTAATTTGGAAAAGTCCATTGGATTTGTGAAAAATAAGTTGGAACATGTTTAATACCGACGTGCTGATATACACACATTTCTGCAAATAGCATTGAAGATGTTAACGTAACACATAATGTGAAATCTAACAGATGACAAGCAGTCATGTGAACTGCTTACATAACCTTCTGTGCCATGAGAGGACTTGACTTTATAGTTCGGAGTGCTGGTGAGGGATTTGGTGATGGATGTGGAGTTTGCCTTTGGTTTGGGGTCACATGATTCTGCTCTCTGTGGTCTTCCCTGTCCCTAGTCTTCATTTTAAGACCTTTCTGAATAGTCCAGAAATTCAAAGAATGGCACAGGAGGGCCCCATTTCCCATCTGGGATAAAGGCTAAAAGAACAACAGTGAAGAAAGTAAAAAAAATATATATATATTGTTGTTTGTGACGTCTGTCCAACTCGTTGTTTCATGATAAAGAACAGCTAGCCTAACTTTAGTAAACACTAATTAATTTGTGTACATGCTACTTCTGACAAAAGAACAGCACTTGGGGAGTAAATGATGCTTGATACCTGGAAATCTGACGTAGAGGAGTTTGACTAATGGACAGTGACAAGTGATTCCAGATGTCTTGGTGTGGAATCTGTAAACTGATCTACAATAATTCCTGTGAAAACACAATGAATTGTGCATACAGCTGCATGTTATAATAAAACAACTGAATGCAATCATTAATACAAATAGGGCTAGTCATTTGATTATAAGCATTGGTAAAATAAACTGAGTTCATCATGCACAGCCCAAAGAGAGACATTAAATGTACCAAAAATGTACACTAAAATGTACACTAAACTCCCTATTATTCCAAGTTTGGAGTCAGTATACTGTTTCTTGACCACTCTTTCAGCATATTAATATGATTTATAAAGGATCACACTAAAATTTAGCTTTGTAATCACAAAAATAAATTACATTTTTAAATATTTTCAGATAGATAACAGTTATTTGAAATCGTAATATTTCACAAGATCACTGCTTCTACTGTATTTTTCAAATAAGCCTTGATGAATATAAAATGCTTCTTTTAAAAACATTGAAAAAATCTTAACCACCCTTAACTTTTGAATGGTAGTGTGAACATCAACAGAAAAGGGTTGCTTAAATAATAGTAAGTCATGCATTCTCAAAAAAAAAAAAAAAATCAATATAGTTTTATAGTGTCTGGAAATCAATACTAAATCACAACAATTTGACACACCGCAAAAGTGGTGGAAGAAATACTGGCTCTATAGTCTCCACTGAAATAAGTATAGATCTCAGAGTTTCCTTCCATCCAAAGGAAATAATTGCAGACTATTTCATGGATATAGATGCAGTTCTTTCCCCAGCACACTGATAAAAACCTGTGCACCCCCAACTGGAAGAGTCCAGCAGTTTTTCTTTGAGTTGTTAACGTTGCAAATTAACTTTCTTTTCTTCTTCAAAGTGAATTTTGGATCAGAGAATCTGACAGATTGATAGATGGATAGATAGATGTGTTTTTGAAAGTATCCTACTGTATGCTCACTGAGGCTACATTTATTTGATCCAAAATGGAGTAAAAATAACAGTAATATTGTGAAACTTATTATCAATTAAAATATTTGTTTTAGATTTATTTATTGATGATTTTCTTAAATCAGTTTTTAGCATCATTACTCCAGTCTTCAGTGTCACATTATCCTTCAGACCTTTAATGGTACTTAATATATTGAACTTTGTATTTGATCCAAAAAAATCAGCTTGTATCTCACTAGGAATGTGGATCCACAAATATGCTATTAACTGTAGAACACTGGATGAAAGAGACCACTAGCACTCCTCTTCTCATAAATCACTGATGCAGAAAGTCTTCTGCTACCATTAATGTCTGTGGTGTGGTGGGATTAATCAGCAGGCTGAAATGTTTTGCAGCTCTGACGAAATGCATAGTAACCAACCAAACAATGCTGGTTGCTTAAATTACAGGAAAAGCGGACATCTGGGTCCTTGGAATTATTTAGGAAATGAGAATGATATTGGTTTTGAACATATTTTAGTGGTCTTTGCTAAGACAAGCATCACTATTAATATTCCTCATATTACAGTACTTTTTCCAAAGATGTGTTCAGCTGGTGGACAATAAAACGTGTCAAAGAGAATTTGGACCCAAGCCATATCTAGAGTCCTGAACAACAGAGAGACTCTTTAAAATTGGACCAGTAAACAACCACTAAGCCATCACCATTGTAAAAGCTCCGCTCCGTAATATACACACACAACCATTCAAAAGTTAAGAAGTTCAAAATATTAAGCAGCACAACAGTTTTCAACATTAAAGGGTTAGTTTACCCAAAAAGGAAAATTATGTAATTTCTGAAAGATTGACCCGTTCTCGAGTCAATAACCTTTCTGTTGGATGTGTCCAATTCAAGAACCGAGGAGCTGATGATACTGCGCATGTGTGATTCAGCGTGAACGGAAACCGACACACAGAGCGTCTGAACCGAACTGATTGTTTTGGTGATTAATTCTGAACTGATTCTGTGCTAATGTTATGAGCCCAGGTAAACTGAAGGCTTGAATCAAGGACAATCATCGCCAATGACGGCATTACGTTGAGCGCAAAAGAACCGGTGAATTTTTTTTTTCAACCGGTTTATTGAATCGAACTGTCCGAAAGAACCGGTTCTTGGAAAAGAACCGGTTCTTGGAAAATAACCGAACTTCCCATCACTACTGGTGATCCGAAAACTAATGCAACCGGTTCTTGACTAGTGAACGAGTCATTCTATTGTTCGTTATCTGGCTCGGCTCGGTGTTCATCTTCAGTTCTCTCTTCACTTCAGTTCAGTCAGTGTACTGTTTGAGTAAATGAATTACTCCGGGATATTGGTTTGTTTTAACTCAGAGGGAGTGTCAGCCACATTAAAAAAGTTAACAGCTTAAGTCATTTGTGGATTAATGCGTATAGGAGACGTGAACCGTTTCAAACGATTCAGTTCGATTTGGTGAACTGGTTCAAGAAGATCCGGTTACATCGAGTGATTTGTTCGCGAACCGGATATCACTAAACTGCAGTGAACATGCTCACAACAGACCTGGAAGAGAAGACAATACTGAATAAAGTCGTCTGTTGTTATTTTTGGCCCAAAATGTATTTTCGATGTTTCACATGGACTACTTTGATGATGTTTTTCTTACCTTTCTGAACATGGACAGTAGACCGTACACACATTTTCAATGGAGGGACAGAGAGCTCTCGGACTAAATCTAAAATATCTTAAACTATGTTCCGAAGATGAATGGAGGTCTCACGGGTTTGGAATGACATGAGGGTGAGTTATTAATGACATAATTTTCCTTTTTGGGTGAACTAACCCTTTAATAATACTTGATGTTTCTCAAGCACCAAACCAGTTTATGAGCTGATGATTTCTGCTCAATCAACTGGGTAAGTAAGGTGATAACTATTAGTTATTTTTTTTGCCCTATTCACCTGCAGTGTCTCGCCTTAAGAGTTTATTGAGGCAATTCATAGTTAGTTGTTAGGAAATAGTGAGAATTGGACCTTAAAATAAAGTGTGACCAGAAGGGTCGCTCATCGCTCTCATGAGCACAATGGAGGAAAAGTCCTGATGCATTTAAACTAGCACAGATTTGACCCTGGACCACAAAACCAGTCTTATGCAGCAGGTATATTTGTAGCAAAGGCCAATAAATACATTGTATGGGTCAAAATTATAGATTTTTCTTTAATGCCAAAAATCATAAAATGAAAATCATGTTCCATGAAGATATTTCATACAGTTATTACCATAAATGTATCAAAACTAAATTTTGATAAATAATATGCTTTGGTAAGAACTTAAGTTGGACAAATTTAAAGGCGATTTTGTCAATATTTAGATTTTTTTACACCCTTGGATTGCAGATTTCAAATATTTCACTCACGGCCAAATTTTGCCATATCCTAACAAACCACACATCAACTTAAAGCTTATTTATTCAGCTTTCAGATTATTTATAAATCTCAATTTTTAAAAAAATGACCCTTATGACTGGTTTTGTGGTGTGGTGATAACACAGAGGGACATTGCCGCTCTTTATGCAAAGTTTCCGTGTGAAACGTGAAATTAAAAGCAGAATCTTTCTTGTGTTTAGAGACTGAATACATCCTCTGATCACACAGAAAAGAGAAGGACAAACCCATGAATGTGTAATGGGAAAGATTACACTTAACTGCCCCATTACACATACAGGTCTAAAAAATAGCTAAAACACTAACATTATAGTCAGACATGAGACAATACACACACTGCCTAATAAAATCCATGAGGCCATACAGCAGAAAGGAAACAACTATTGTGTTTTCCTAGTACCAAGAGTCGCAAAAAAGGCACATATACTACAGCTCTTTTAACAGCAAAACAAAGGACATTTCATTATAATTACACTAACGCTTCATGGATAAAATTCAGATGATGTGTATACAATTGTATTTGTTCTGCATCTCACTGGCATATGAAATTTAATAAATATCTTGCGATGGATAAAGTGCTTCATCCATCTTCATAAAACACATTTTAACCGATTTTTCGGAAGCTCAAAAAGCCGCCCAAAAAGGCCCCAGGCCCCAGAAGTCCAGCAGAAGGTTTCAGGGAAATAACTTGTAACAATCAGACACAATTAAGGGATACAATTTCCTCTGAGCTTCACAGGAAGCAGATGGAGATGCTGAGAAGTGGGTATAAATTTGTTTTGTGTGTGTTTTTTTAACCACAGGCAACAATAGTGATTGTATTAGGGAAAAAGTGTTGATGAGGTTCTGAATGGATATTTTGTGATTGTGATTAAATGCTGGTGAGTGTCGAAGTACTTTGTGCCAGCTTTGTCAGGGCAGGGGCATGGGATGACTGATTCCTGGAACTGTAGGCAATAACAAGGACATATCTGATGTCTTCAAATTAGGGCTGGACAATAATTCATATATCAGATATCAATATATGTAGCAATATAATTTTTTTCAATTACAGTGATATGATTTTTAAACCTTTCTGACATTTCAATATACAGTACACCAAAAGTTTGGAAACATTACTATTTTTAATGTTTTTGAAAGAAGTTTCTTCTGTTCATCAAGCCTGCATTTATTTGATCAAAAATACAGAAAAAAACAGTAATATTGTGAAATATTATTACAACTTAAAATAATAGTTTTCTATTTGAATATACTTAAAAAAAAAATTTATTCCTGTGATGCAAAGCTGAATTTTCAGCATCATTACTCCAGCCTTCAGTGTCACATGTAACATCAGTCTATCACATGATCAATTAGAAATCATTCTAATATTCTGATTTATTATGAGTGTTGGAAACAGTTCTGCTGTCTAATATATTTGATGAATAAAAGGTTAAAAAGAACTGAATTTATTCAAAAGAAAAAAAATTCTAATAATATATATTCTAATAATATATTTTCTTAACTATCACTTTTTATCAATTTAACACATCCTTGCTGAATAAAAGTATTGATTTTATTAAAAAGAAGAAAGAAAAAAAATTACTGACCCCAAATTACTGACCAGTAGTGTATATTGTTATTACAAAATATTTATATTTTAAAAACATAGCTTTTTTTTCTTTTTTGCTTTTTATCCATCAAAGTATCCTAAAAAAAAAGTATCACATGTTCTGAAAAAATATTAAGCAGCAGAACTGTTTCCAACTTTGCTAATGAATCATTATATTAGAATAATTTCTAAAGGATCATGTGATAATGATCCTAAAAATTTGCATCACAGAAATAAATGATAATTTAAAGTATAATAAATGTAAAAACAATTATTTTAAATTGTAATAATATATCACAATATTACATTTTTTTTCTGTATTTTTTATCAAATAAATGCAGGCTTGATGAGCAGAAGAAACTTCTTTCAAAAACATTAAAAATAGTAATGTTTCCAAACATCCAAACATTGGTCTGTACTGTACAGTACCCATACATTGAGGTCAAAACTGCACTCTGAACTGAACTCAACAAGCCGAACATTTTGCGCTGTATTTCAAGTATGTAGCGTAAGCATGCAAATGAGGTTATCTGTCCAGAAATGTTAAGTATATTTACTGTCTTGGCACAAAAACTTGATTGCTTTTTACTTCATTCACTTCAGTGCACCTGGGTATAGGGCTGAAATCTGAAACCAAATTGTTGTAAATGCTATAATTAAAAGCTGCCGGGACTGTTCTTAGCCATTAGGGGGCGCTCTGGAGGGAACCGTGACATCGCCAAAACAGGAAGTGGAGGTACAAAGCCAAGATACTTCTCCAGGATAGTCCTCCCAACAGGTGACCGACCTCTAAAACAATGAAACCCCGTAGATGACAATTACCAAAGGGTTTGCTTAAAGTCGATGCATGTTGATTAACGTGTCTAACAGAGATGGATCCACCATGGCAGGAAGGAATCCAGCTGTCCAGAGCTCAGCGGTTTCTTTTAAAGCCTTCGTCCTCTCCGTACTGTCCTCCTTTCCGATAAAAAGCAGTAGCCAAGGTTTCCCAAGCTCCAAATACCAGGGAAGATTCTCCACGGTCAATTCAGGCTTTAATGCAAAACACAACATATTTTCATCTTATTAGTAAGTTAGTTTTTGGCAAAGGAATATAAAAAATGACTTTTATTGCAATAAGATGGCATTTTGAGACAGAGCGTATTTTCCCACTAACTGTGTAGGGATGAATTATTTCACTTTCCTATTTTATATGTTGTCGTTCGATTTAAATGTATTGCCATATCAGCTTCACAAGCTATTAGATGGCAGATATAGATTCAACATTAAACAATATAATAAAAATATAATATAAATATTTTATAAAATGTTTAAACAATTTTAAAATGGGTCTATAAAAGATGATTTGAATTGTTAAAAAAAAGTCCTTCAGATCATATTTTATATAAGTAAAACTTAACTATTTTTTTAATATTATGTATACACTATATATTTATTAGTATGTATTTTGAATTAGCTTTTATTTTTGTATTTTCAGTTTTCATTTGAATTTTAGTTTTAGGCATTTAGTTATCAGCTTTTTTTTTTTTTTTAACATTTTAATGTACCTTTTTTATAATAACGTTTATATCAGTTTTAGATAACTTTAGACATTCAGCTGAATTGTATTTTATTTTAGTTGCCAAGACAACATATCTAACACATATTTATTATATTTATATATGTATTTTTTTATTACAATTAATAAAACAATTGTAATAGTTTGTTTTAATGTACAATAGCAACACAGTTAACTACGTCAATGTGGAAAGCCACTCAATTCATGTTACTTAAACTCCAGTAAAACACATATGATTCCAATATAAAGTACCATTGAGTAACTCTGAAGCATTGTGTTTGGACACTGTGGTAAATTTGCAAATATGTTCCCATAACAACTTACAAAACGATCCAGCTCCACTCATTGTATAAGTGAGACAAGGTCCATTGCTGAGGATGATGGGAGAGAATAGATCTCATAAGGAACTCCAGGGCCACGGGACACCAGAAAAGCAGGCAGGTTTACTGTCAGCCCCTCCACCCTGATCAAACACAGAGCAGTCAGCTGGAACGCTTTCTGACATTACACCTTAAGTCAATGCTGAAGTATGCTGTGCCCATAAAATACATTTTGATTGCCATAATATAACAAATAATGCAAGTACATGAGCAGTGTGACATTTTAAGAGGTCATATATCATATTTTTATAATATGACCATTTTCTGCATCCTTCTGACCATTCAAATTAAGCTGGCTCCTATGGTTTTAAAGGGATAATTCACCCAAAAATATAAATATTTACTCATCCACTTGTCATTCCAAACCTGTATGACATATTTTTTTTTAAATATCTTCTTCCGTGTTCCAAAGACGGTGGAAAATCATGAACGTATGGGATGACAAAAGGGTAAGTAAGGGAGTAAATTATGATAGAATTTACATGAACCACCCTTTAATATTTTTATGTAAACACTTCCTACACTGCTTCTGATGCTGGGATATTTCAGAAGGCCAACATAAGCACATTTGACTCTTTTCATTACTTCCTCTGGTGCTCAGGCTTGGAAATCACCATCCACTTTCACTTCATGGAAAACAGAGGCTCAGACATTCTGCATAACATTTCCTGTGCATTTCGCTGAAAAAATTTCAAATATTAATTTTAGTGCCAAATGAGAATCAAAGGCTATTTTATGGCAAGATTAAAGTAGGTTTAAAGAAATGCTTTTCTTAGTACAGTTCAAATGTTTGGTCTTAAATGTTTAAAAGTCGCTTATGCACTCCAAGACTTTACAGTAAAAAAACGTTTTATAAAAATACAGTAATATTACAAAATATTACTACAATTTTAAATAATTGTTTTCTAATTTATTATAGTTAAAACAATTTATTCCTGTGGTGGAAAAGCTGAATTTTCAGCAGCCATTACTCAAGTCTTCAGTGTCACATGACCCATCAGAAATCATTCTAATGTGATGATTTGCTGCTCAAGAAACATTCCTTATTATCAATAAAAAAAAATGTTTTAATGTTTTTGTGGAAATCATGATGCATTTTTTGTTAATCATTTGATGAATGGAAACTTAAAAAGTTTAATAAAAAAAAAAAAAATCACTATGTGAAAGTTTTTCCTGTAATTTATTTTTATTAATTGTATGCATCCTTGCTAAATAAAATAATCCAAACCTTTGAATGTTAGTGAATATAACATTTATTTTCTATTTGATGGAAATTCAGAAAAAATTCCAGGTAAAACTAAAAAAAAAAAAAAAAAAACATCTAATAAAAATTACATTTCTAAAAAGATAAGTATATACTGTATATATCGATCACATTGCAGTGATTCCTGGGAAAAGTTGGCATACCCGTGTCATGTATTGAACTGAAAAGTCCCAGAACTCTGACAGGGGTTATATGTACATGTTTACTGTACAAATCTCCCTCCAAAAACGACATCACCTCAGCAGACGAGGAAAGATGGGCAGGATTGGAGACCAGACTCCTGCAAGAACAAAAGTACCTCATTAAAAAACATTAAGTGTGAAATGTTCAGCTTATAGGTCTTCATTATTAAAGACTTTTGGCTTTCTCTAAGCAGTGCATTTGCAATCACTGCACTGTTGAGGACATCTATTAATAGATTTTTGATGGTGTTCTACAAATAAAACCCCACAGCTGCCTTTATCAGCTCACAGCCATATAAAAACATATAACAGAAGGTCAGGCAGGAGGCACAAAACTACAAATGTGCTCTTCAATCTTCAGGCCTCTAATTAAAAAAAAAAACGGCCCACTTTAAGGTTACTCCTGAGTGACAGAGACTAAATCACATCCAGAGGATCTGACCTTGTGGGAAAGAGGACATAATACTCACAGTAGTATGAACCTGTGGAGGCTCTTGGTTGCTAACATCCCCCTATAGAGCTGAGCATGGGGGGATGCTGATCGGACGGTAGATCAGAACGGTGCCGAAGGAAGCGATGTTCTGATCACTGCAAATGTCAGTCCATTCTCCACAGTTTACTGCCACCAACTGCACCCCATTCACACCTGGACATGATAAAGAAAGGGAAGACAAAGAGATATGGGATCACTTGTAAGACACTTTCCGGAACACAAAAGATATTTTGAAAAATGCCTGTGTTGTTTTTTTGTCCATTTAAAGAAAGTGAAATGAAAGTAAAAAAAAAAAAAAAAAAACATTATGAAGTCATATACGTTGACAAAAGTGAGTAAATAATGACAGGTTTTTTTTTGTTTATTTACTTATATTAAATCAAATTATTCAAATAAAGATGCGGAAATAAGGGATATTGGAATATAACATATCGACTAAAAATCACAGACGAGTCTGTTAAATAAATATTACAAAAATGGCTAAGAAAAGTGATGTTAGTCCTGAGAAAAATTATTTGTTTGCAGATTCACTTGGCTTTATCTAATGCAATGACTTAAGTGTCCAAACACTTTTTGAGGCTTGTGTAAAATCAAAACAATTTATTATGTAGATAATTATTTTTAATATTATCAGAAAATGGATTTCACCAAATGAATTAAAAAAAAAAACATAACTTGATTTACAAAATGTCTACATTATCTGCCAATTTTGTTCATCATTGAAATGCATTTACCTTCAAGTGCATCTGCCACCTCTATATATGACTGAACGAAAGCCATACAGACAGCATCCCCTAGAGGACAAAAGTGGATATATCAGGGTAGATTTGTCTTATACATGATAAAATACAGTAATATAATAAGTAAACTCACATTTTAAATAGAACAGCAGCACGGTGATATCATTCTGTGTGACTGTTGTTGTGTTTGAAGTGAATTCTATATAACAGACTCCAAATCCAGCTTAAGATCATGGTCTCTGTACACAGACACAAACACCACGTCATCAAGAATATCTGGATAAATTCAACAAGATCTTTAGAAGCAGTTCAAAAGCATTGGAACCATGCTAATAATTAGCAATGACCGCATAGGTGGGGTCCTACCAAAATCTGACCAATGTTCCTCATCTTCCTCTTTGTTGTCTAACTTGTGTTCTTGCCAAAGTTCTTCTTTAAAAAGTTTCACAACCTCTTTGGCACTAATCAGGGTCAAATGTGTCACATCCTGTTGAGAAAAGCTTTTGTTAAAAACTGTTTTTTGTTTTTTTTTACAATCACACACACACAGTCAAAGGTTAAACTGACCTTCTGTGGGAGTCTGTAGGCAGCGTTGAATTTTAGCGAGTATTTTTGTATTTAGGATTTTTCACGATTGGACTGTCCCTGAAAGATGAAGGAAAGAAAGAAAGAAAGAAAGAAAGAAAGAAAGAAAGAAAGAAACTGTTGACCGAAAATAAGATCTGTGGACGGTCATTTAGAGATGTGTATTAGATGTGTATATGGTTATATAAAAACTGACCGAATTTAATTTACAATAAAATGTCCCTACTCCTATTGTCCATAAGTCCTTTGCCCCAAAAACTTTATTTTCACGATCCATAATGTAAAAGTTCTATACTTCTGAAATTATTTTTATTTTAAGTTGATGCATGGGAAAATAAATATTACCAATAATAATCAAATGCCTCCCCTCCAAATCCAGATGGATAAAAATCAAGAAACCCAGCCAACCTTATTTAGTAACAATAATTAACTATAGGTAATATTACAGTTAACATGGCTAATAATAATTAATACTTTTCTTTTTATTAATATTGGTTAATGTTTACTTTTTACACTTTTTTTAACATTGTTAACTTACAAATTCCTAAATCAACATCAGTCACTGGTAAATGAATTTGACAATTGATTTATAAAAGATAATTAGTTATATTTATTGTAGAACGTATATAAACATATTTGAATGTATATTAATACTTTTATTCAGAATGGATGCATTAAACTGATCAAGCGTGACAGTAAAGACATTCACAAAGCTTCAAAACATTTCTAATAAATGGCGTTCTTTTTAACTATATATGCAAGAAAAAAATCTTGAAAAAATTAAGCAGTGTAATCAAATGTAAATTATTATAATATTACACAGCTTAATAATATAATTAGCCATGTTTTCAAAGTTGATAATAATAAGAAATGTTTCAGCACATTAGAATGATTTCTGAAGGATCATGTGACACTGAAGACTGGAGTTATGATGCTGAAAATTCAGCTTTGCATCACAGGAATATTTGTATATATATTTATATAGAAAATGAATTTGAACCATAATATCTCACAATAAATTATGTTTAAAAATATATTCAAATAAAAAATCTCACAATTTTACTATATTTTTAATCAAATAAAAGAGAATTAAAAAAATTAAAAACATCTGAAAAACAAAAACATGCTTTATATACTTTTAAGTATATATATCATGTTAAAGATTCTAAACAAACTAGACTGAAATAATAAGCTAAATAAAAATAATAAGACTAATAAAAAAAAAAAAAAAGAAGTTGATTAGATTTTAGTTCATGATATCCAATGCTTTAGCTAACTGCCCATTGTAAAGTCATTATTTCACACAGAATCTTGTTACATGAATATTAACGTTTTATGAATTGCAGTGTTGTTTCTGTTGCGCCATCAGTACCTGTGAATGAGCACTATGCCAACTTCCCCGCGGAGCTGCAGGGCGAGAGTTTGAGCGGTGGCCCAGTCCAGGTGCAGTATCTGAGAAAACAGATATGTTTGTATGAAAACAAAGAATGTCATACATCTCTGTTTATTTGATGTTTTGAGTACCTCAATAGGGATTGAAAGTATATCACTATTTAGTGTAATATAAACCCCCCCCCCCCTATGTTTTAGGGCCAAAGAGCCAGTGGTCTGGATAAACTGGTATTTTGTTCCATATACAGATGCTGCCTCCGTCAAAGCCTGGTGCTCTATCCCCCCAAAAAAACAAAACAAACAAAAAACCTTGAGACATATAATATTACTTCATTCCAACCAAGACAATGGACTACAGAGAATATAGAGATCGTACCTAGAAGACCTGGCACTGGTATGTGTAAAAAAAAAAAAAAAAAAAAAAAAATACAATAAAAACAACAATATTGTGAAATATTTTTAAAATTAGGATAAAAGGAAAATTTCATAATAATTTGTAACAACAACAAAAGATAACTGTTTAATATTTAATGGCGGCGTCCGAAAGCAGGCAGCTGCCTTGCTGCCTTATCAGGCAATGACTTTGCAGGCAGCGTTTTTGCACGAAGACACCTCATGAAAATGATTTCAGAGGCAACATTTTGATTTAATGATCATCAACAAAACAGAACGAGTTTTGGTGATAACTAAACCAATATTGAATTACTATAATACTGATAACTCGCTAGAAATAAAATCATAAGTGCAAAAAGCATCCTTTCTGAATTGCAACCTTCAGACACCATCTTTATTTTTTTCAACCATAATGGAATGGGATGCACAGGATTGTGGGATATCAAAGGCAGCGGAGGATACATCAGCCATGTATAATGATGTGAGGGTCAAGTTTATACATTTTACTGGTCATAAGCTTTTCTTCATTTATTCAAACTGATATTACTGCAATAGAGTCAAGCATCATGTAAAACATAACTAGACATCAGAAAGCTCCTTCTTCTGACATTCTGATGCAATGAGGTTTTGCTAACCTCCACAAAAGATATTCCATAGACCTTTAACTCACATCCATTTAGATTAGCTAATTTAAAGATGAGCACAGTAAAACTAGTACGCAAAGAATATATACACATTTAATCAAGACAACTCGCCTGGCCTGTGTTACTATGCATCAATCTTACCATAACAAACTGCACTTCTAAGGGCAACCTATAAAAAAAATAAATCCTCAAACACACAACATGCGCAAACGTTGTCCATTTAAAATTGTAGGGAGGATTTAGCGGTGAGCTAAATACCAATCAGAAAGCTCAAAATACAAAGCAGAACCAGTGAGAAAACCAATGAGAATGAAGTAGGCGGGGGATTCAAGGCTCTTCTGCGAAAGTTATTTGAAAAGCATTTGTCATTTTGGCTCGAATCTAACGGTATGTTTCTATTCACCACTATTTCGACTGAGCCAAGATGGCGACTCGAGCGCGTTGGTGTCCAGCTTCGTCCTATTTATAATACAGTAGCAAATCTAGTTTAGCTACTGATCAAATCTTACAGGTTCAACCACTGCAATCTTACAAAAACAACATGCGTAAACGTATATGCAGCCGATATTATGAAAATAAAACGTAGAGATCTACTAGAAGCAGGGCACCTAAAAGACAAATGATTGGTTTCTCAAACAAAAAAACAAACAAAAACAAACAAAAACAAACAGTAGGCGGCTCTGTGAATGGCTTTTCGCCAACAGGGGCTACGTACTTAAAGTCTGACATTTTGGCTCGAAAGCAACAGAATTTTTCCATTCGGTTCTCTTCAGCTAAGAGCCAACATGGCGACATAGCTGCGTCAGATTCTAACCTTTTCCCATTGGTCAGTAGGCGGGGCCAGAGCCAGCTGATCGCTTTTTCTTAACGCTGGAGTTGGTTTCTCTTAGCTCGGAGGGAGCTGCCTTGCAGAGATTGGGGGACTCCGCTGTTTTTTTTTTTTAAATTGTTTGTTTTCCACATCTTGCTTCTGAACATCCAAGAAGTTTAATCAATGCAACAACCGTTTAGGGTAGCCTGTAGTTTTTCATTTTACGCTCATATGTCATTTGTAATTAAGTTTGACGTTTTTCAATTTCTTCTAATTTCAAAACATCTGCATGAAAAGTTTCATGGAAAAGGAAAACGTTTTGGTTAAGTCGACGTGATAGCGAGCATCCCGTCGATATGTTGTTTTTACTAGAAAACCAGGTCAGTGTCAGTGTTTGGACGGACTCATCCTCCTCCTCCTCCTCATCATCATCCTCCACCGAACTGATCCATGCTGCGGTTCCGCCGTCCGTGCAGCTCGGTCTCACGGTTCTCTACACGGTTTTGTATTCGCTGCTCTTCGTGTTTGTTTACCTGCAGCTCTGGTTGATTCTGCACTACGGACACAAGCGCTTCAGCTACCAGAGTGTTTTTCTCTTTCTGTGTTTGCTCTGGTCGGCACTGAGGACGACTCTCTTCTCTTTCTACTTTAAAAATGTTGTTCAAGCCAACCAGCTTCAGCCTTTGCCGTTCTGGCTCCTGTATTGTTTTCCAGTCTGCCTCCAGTTCTTCACCCTGTGTCTGCTCAACCTGTATTTTGCTCAGGTAAGTCCCACTTTGCTGTTTCCCCAATTTGTTTTTGTTTTACAATGTATTACATAACATCAAAACACGTGTTTATGGTGGCTAACATGAATCCTGTTGCTGTTAGATTGCCATTTCCATGCAGCTCACATCTAATTGGGTCCCTCCCACCAAATGTGTTTACTTCACGTGACTGACTCGAAACTTCGTGGTGTTATTGCGATTAAAAGCATCGTCATACTGTCATACAGTCAAACTATGTTGTTTAAGACATTTAGAGACATTCATTATGTTTATGATACTGGGACAAGAGCACAACTGGAGGTCATCAGTTTCTGTTCAAGCTCCTCTGCTTGTCTGAATGAGGTCTATTATTGCCACTCTTGGTCCATCCTTCCACGCTTTGTAAAGTTTTGGCCGTCTGTGAACGCAGAACCTCAACATGCAGGGGATGAAATATTGTTCATCTCCTCTCCAAAACTTTATGCACTGGAGAACAGCACAACACGGCCTTTTTAAGAGACATTATTTTTTATAATAATGCTCTTTGTTTATATAATGCTCAAGGTGCCCTTGAGCAAGGCATCGAACCCCCAACTGCTCCCCGGGCGCCGCAGCATAAATGGCTGCCCACTGCTCTGGGTGTGTGCTCACAGTGTGTGTGTGTGTGTGTTCACTGCTCTGTGGGTGTGCATTTCGGATAGGTTTAATGCAGAGCACAAATTCTGAGTATGGGTCACCATACTTGGCTGAATGTCACTTCACTTCACTTATTCTTGTTCCAAACTCAACAAATTTGTGCTTTGCCCTTTCTGTTCTGTTCGACATCACACTGGCTCTGATATTAATGTTACCTTGATTATTTTATTTCTCCCGTAGTCAGCACATAAGCCCTGGCACAATCAAACCTGACTGACAGGCCCTGCAGTCCTGTTAGATTTATTGACAGCTTTGTTTTATGCAACCACCATTTATGCCTGTCTGCAGCCTTTCCCCTTACACCCACATTAAATTGCAGAGGGTTGCTTGAGAGAGCTGGCCTTTGTTTGTGCATATTCCTCCGTAGCTATTTGAGATGTGGGCATCGTACTGACACTGCCTGAACAGCAAGAGTTGGCATTTGAAGGTGCGAGCCAATCAGAGCACCTGCTGCAAGAGCATTACGTCACCCTGCTCAATCCTGTACTATTCCAGGCACAACAAAAGGGGTGTGCAGCATTCTGTTCCGAGAGCAGCCACCACACAGACAAAGACGCTGAGCACCCCGACTCTCCGAAATGTCAGCCGAAAACAAAATCACATCGGTGGGGTACCGTACCCCTATGGGTCATTTATGTGGCTGAGAACGCTGTGTTGTATTATAGTGCTCCGTCCACTCAGTAATGAGCCAATGACCACTATTTCAAGTCAGCTGTTTGGCCCACATTCATTTTCCTTGGTAACTGGATGTAGCGATTGATCCTTCATGCTAGTTGCTGCAGAAACGGGTTAGCTGTGTAATATATCTGGTTCATTTCTAGTTTAAAAGGGAAATGCAGCATTATGTAAAATGTATATCTCTACTGAAAAAAGCACACACAAATAGACTTAAATTATATATAAAATACATTTAAAATAATAAGTATATATGTAATTATCCATATTTTCATAGAATGTAATAATTATTAAAATATACAATTTTAATCGTTTATGTAATAAGGAACTTATGCATAAATGTATATTAATATTATAAATAAATATAAATACTTATAATAAATGTATATATAAAAATGTTATATATATATATATATATATATATATATATATATATATATATATATATATATATATATATATAATGTATATATGTGTGTGTGTGTGTTGTTGTCCTTTTTCAATCATCAAATGTAAAAACATCTGTGATGGAACTCACATTATCTGTTGTTTTTATAGCCAGAATAAAGAGAAAATCCAGGCTCTTTAGTGAACTGAAATTGCAACACTGTAAATAATGCTTTTTATTCCTTACAAGTGTTCAGTCGCATTTCACAGTTTTCATATATGTTCTTCCACTGTCTTGAGGTGGCCGCTAAGTGATGATCAATTAATTTTTCAAATTACACTTTCAGCAACTCTTGTTTGTGAAGGAGACACATAATAAGGTGTACTGTTAATGCCATCTGTTTTTACATGAAGCAGAAAGTCCCCCGTGAATCACACGTATGATTTCTGCATGTTGGTGTGAATGTGATGCGTCACATGACCTCATCAGCAAAGAAAAGAGATGGGCCATTTTTTTGCTGTTAATGTAGTTGGTGGCACATTGTCTGCAGTTTTAGGTGCCGTCTGGATGTTATTTATAACTATTGTACACACATACATATATATACAGTCGTGGCCAAAAGTTTTGAGAATTTCATAAATATTGGAAAAGTTGCTGCTTAAGTTTTTATAATAGCAATTTGCATATACTCCAGAATGTTATGAAGAGTGATCAGATGAATTGCATAGTCCTTCTTTGCCATGAAAATTAACTTAATCCCAAAAAAAACCTTTCCACTGCATTTCATGGCTGTCATTAAAGGACCTGCTGAGATCATTTCAGTAATCGTCTTGTTAACTCAGGTGAGAATGTTGACGAGCACAAGGCTGGAGATCATTATGTAAGGCTGATTGGGTTAGAATGGCAGACTTGACATGTTAAAAGGAGGGTGATGCTTGAAATCATTGTTCTTCCATTGTTAACCATGGTGACCTGCAAAGAAACGCGTGCAGCCATCATTGCGTTGCATAAAAATGGCTTCACAGGCAAGGATATTGTGGCTACTAAGATTGCACCTAAATCAACCTAAATCATTTATAGGATCATCAAGAACTTCAAGGAAAGAGGTTCAATTCTTGTAAAGAAGGCTTCAGGGCGTCCAAGAAAGTCCAACAAGCGCCAGGATCGTCTCATAAAGAGGATTCAGCTGCGGGATCGGAGTGCCACCAGTGCAGAGCTTGCTCAGGAATGGCAGCAGGCAGGTGTGAGCGCATCTGCACGCACAGTGAGGCGAAGACTTTTGGAAGATGGCCTGGTGTCAAGAAGGGCACAAAGAAGCCACTTCTCTCAAAAAAAAACATCAGGGACAGATTGATCTTCTGCAGAAAGTATAGTGAATGGACTGCTGAGGACTGGGGCAAAGTCATATTCTCCGATGAAGCCCCTTTCCGATTGTTTGGGGGCATCTGGAAAAAGGCTTGTCCAGAGAAGAAAAGGTTAGCGCTACCATCAGTCCTGTGTCATGCCAACAGTAAAGCATCCTGACACCATTCATGTGTGGGGTTGCTTCTCATCCAAGGGAATGGCCTGGAAACTCCCCAGATCTTAATCCCATTGAGAACTTGTGGTCAATCCTCAAGAGGCGGGTGGACAAACAAAAACCCACTAATTCTGACAAACTCCAAGAAGTGATTATGAAAGAATGGGTTGCTATCAGTCAGGATTTGGCCCAGAAGTTGATTGAGAGCATGCCCAGTCGAATTGCAGAGGTCCTGAAAAAGAAGGGCCAACACTGCAAATACTGACTCTTTGCATAAATGTCATGTAATTGTCGAAAAAAGCCTTTGAAACGTATGAAGTGCTTGTAATTCTATTTCAGTACATCACAGAACCAACTGAAACAAAGATCTAAAAGCAGTTTAGCAGCAAACTTTTTGAAAACTAATATTTATGTAATTCTCAAAACTTTTGGCCACGACTGTGTGTGTGTGTGTATATATATATATATATATATATATATATATATATATATATATATATATATATATATTAGTGCTGTCAATCAATTAAAAACTTTAACTAGATTAATCACACATTTTTTCTGTGATTAATCGCAATAAAAAAAGAAATGTTTTTGTACGTTTTTAATATATTTTTTAATGTAATAATTTCACAGTTAAATTTAAATACTTGTTTAAATGGCATCTTTTTATGAATGAAGGCCAGTATTACTGATATTAATACAGCTACTGATTTTTTTTTTTTTTACATTTATTATTAGGCTTCAAAAATATAACAGTTTTTAATTTAAGTAAACTTAAAACAATGCTAACATAAACCCATAATAAATGTCATGTTTACTCCTGCCCTTCCTGTCTTAACAGTTATAATATACAGAAATATACAGAAATTTAATAAAGTTATCAAAGTTATATGCAGTCTGCACTGCATAAACTATAAATTAAATAGTTAATCCTTATTAAAGCTACAAAAGTTATTTAGTCAAGAGCAGCGAGTCATTTTCTCTGTTCCCTTTGTTCTTTAACTTTACTGACAGGAAGCTTTATTGGCTGCTGTCCCTTTAAGAGCAAACAGACACGCGGATCTCACCGTTTATATACTGTCTATGGATCTCGCCTCATTCTCTCACAACTCTTTTTGTTCATTTTAGACTTTATATAAATCATTTAAGATTGCTCTTATGAGGATAATCGACAAAACTGGCACTTTGGGATGTTTATTGTTAGTTCAAGCTAGGGCTGCACGATATTGGGAAAAAATGACATTGCGATATTTTATTTTTCTGCGATTATATATTGCGATATTTTTTCTTACAAACAAAAATGGGGTGAGCACACTTACATTCTCATTTCGTGTTGTTTGAAAACGGCTCGCTCTCTCTCGGTCTCTCTCTCTCTCTCTCTCTCTCTCTCAATTCAATTCATATTGCTTTATTGGCATGACATACAAAGGTACATATTGCCAAAGCATTGTACATAGCAGAATAGAAACAAACAAAACAAAAATACATATATATTCATAAGAAAAAAAAATTACATGCAAAATAAATCCATATACATTTCTATAAACATTGATGGTACTTCTAATGTACTCTCTGTCTGTCTCTCTCTCTCTCGCGCGCGCGCGCTCTCTCTCCCTGTCTCTCGCACGCGCGCTCTCTCTCTGTCTCTCTCGCGCGCTCTGTCTCTCTCGCGCTCTCTGTCTCTCGCGCGCTCTCTCTGTCTCTCTCGCGCTCCCTCTCTCTCTGCCCTGTTAAACTTGCATGTGGTTTTCAGTCCTGTCAATTATAAACTTTCACTCTATGATGGTTAAGCTGTGCAATTAATCCGCGAATCACACTGTCAAGGGCAGGGGAGTAGCTGGCCCGTACAGTTAATGAATAAACGGATCAACTACGACAGCCTACATCGCACATCCTGCGATGTGACTATCGTGGATTCGTACATCGCGATATCGATGCTTAAACGACACATCGTGCAGCCCTAGTTCAAGCGCTTAAGAGAACTGGATTCTGGCGCCCTGTCTATGCATTGTGTGTGTGTGTGTGTGTGTGTGTACCTGTGTATGTGTCACATAAGGGCATTCACAGACAGCGCATTCTCTTTTGTCTTGCCGCGCTTGAAATGTTTAAAAGCATTTAAATGAATAAGAGCGTGATCATATAATGTAAAGCTAGCCAACGGATGGCAGAAAATACGGATGCTGCGTTAATTGCGTTAAATATTTTGACACGTTAAACCAGACAAAAATTAATCGCATGCGTTAACGCGTTAACGTTGACAGCACTAATATATATATATATGTATATATATGTATATATATATATATATATATATATATATATATATATATATATATATATATATATATATATATATATATATATATAAGTTTCAGGTTCAAAACTGATTTAGAGAAAGCAAAAATGTTTTAACATTTTAAGTTTGTTTATTTAATCAAATGTTCTCTATTATTTAATATAGTTGAATGACATGTCCTTGATGTTGCAAATGTCAGGCCTAACTGACCATATAAGTTGCTGGGCATGATATTTCTTCCAATTTTACACGTCAAACCACGGATTCATGGCTTGTTTCTGCAGTCGTATCAGCCGGGAGAGTCTTATTAATTTAGTTTGCTGAGGAATCTTTATAATGGTTAGACAAATGGAGGCGTCACCCCCACGCAGTTCTATTACAGCTCACTGGAATGTTGTTTTCTTATTCCACACTCACCCTCTTTGTCCTTGTAAACCATCCATAGATATGCAAGTGTGGTGTAGATCATTATGACATGTTCTTCACTGCCATGTGCACTCCTCCAGTGCTTTTGTTAACTCATATTTGAGGCTAGGTCACATGATAGGGATCAGTGGCAGAATTGTGCCTCCTAATTTGTTTAACAAACTTAGGCACCTGTTTGAGATGTTCATTAGCTGGTCCTGACTATAATGAATCCCAGTTTGATCTTTGACAGCTGACTTGGAGAAGTTTGTTTTGGGCTAATGATTTGAGCAGTAGTGCTGTTGTGTCAGGAGAGGTTTGGGACGGCTGTTGTTAATCTGTAACTAGGCCACCGTTTCTTTGGCAGGGATCTCTAGGTACTGTAGACCTGCTTGTCATGTAAAGGAAAGAAGTGGGTAACGAGGACAGTCCACAAGAGCATTGAAGGAAAACAGCCGTTTAATCCTCCTGCTTCCTAAATTAGCCGCTTGTTTGTTTCTGGTAAACACAGTTGTTGTTTCTTAACATAAGTGGGCTGAATTTGGTTTGTATACTATGTCACTATCTTAAAGGGCCATGTTGTGCTCCCCCTTTGATTGTTTTTTTTTTTTTGCAGTGTTTTTCCCTGATGCCCACTAGTTAGTCATAGTGTCTCGTACCTAAAATAGTTACCTTTTTTTTTTTTTTACATGACCATTTACCACCCTCATTCTCCTTAAGGACAAAACAGACTTTTTTTTTGCTACTGTACCTCTAAGACAATCTAAATAATGCATTATTATTTACATTAATGTATTTAGATGTAAAAAATATATAGGTTATGAATGGCTAACCAATGAATGTATAAGGGAAGGTTTTTATATATATATATATATATATATATATATATATATATATATATAATCAAGAAACATTGTGAAACGACAATTTAAAATAACAGATTTCTATTTAAAAAAAAATTTAATGTAATTTTTTATTATTATTAAAATGTAGTTTAGTGTCACATGATCCTTCAGAAATAATTCTTATAAGCTGATTTGGACATAACATTTTGTATTATGATTGTACTGCTTAATATTTTTTGTTAAAACTGTAATGCAGTTTTTTTTTAGGTTTCTTTGAATAAAAAAAAAAAAACAATTTATTTGAAATTATCTTTTTGTAACAACGTAAAATAGTTTACTGTCACTTTTGGTTAATTTCATGCATACTTTCTGAAAATAAAAAAGTCCTACCCCAAATAGGGTCTACTAAATTAATAAAAAAAAAAATAAAAAAAAAGGAAATTACATTTAGGAGTATATTAATATATAAAATTTGACCCTGGACCAATGATTTTTGATTTTGTGTGGTATTAAGTGTGTTGTTTATCTAGTGGCTTTTTATTTGTTATTTGCTGTGTGTTGATAAAGCTAGCATGACATCATGTGAAAGCATAACCCTTATGATTTCAGTTTGCACAGCATGTTTATTCACACTTTTCTTAACGTTTCTCTTCAGTTGCCTGTTCACATTCCTGTGGAGGTTTGTGTTTGCTGGCTACAGATGTTATACAAGCATTTGTGTCATGGACATGTAAAGTATGACTCATTTGGCTTGGGCTTTGTGTAGAAAAAGCTCCAAACTCACATGATTTCTGCTCCCCAAACATACACTTAATGCAAGCTAATCAGAATCAAACAGATAGTGGGAATGATTGACCCAAGGGATGCTAAACACATTTCTTTAAGACTGTTGACAAAAACTATAGAGTGTTGTTGTTTTTTTAACTGGACTTAAGAGTTGTGGTCATAAAATAGGCCAGTGTTTTGGTGCTGTTTTCATTGTGGAATTGGGTGTGAGTTGGTAAAGCCTGCAGTTTGGGCCCGAAGTTGGCATACTTTGACCTGAAAACTGTTCATCAATAATGTTTTTCAATGTTTTAATGTTTTCCTGTTGTCCTGTGTAGCTTGACGTGTGAATGTTAGCATAGTTTGCTTCCACTTAAAGGCTAAGGCCGGTGACGCACTGGATGCGTGGCGTAAGCGTCTCAGCTGCGTTGCGTGTCGATTTTAATTCGGCTCCCATGTTCACAGGTTAGAGCTTGCAGACTGCCTGCGTTAGACGCGCGTCTCAGGGCGTGCATGCTAGAAATAGAACCGACGCCTATTTTTCACGCGACACGCAAGCGTGTTGGAAGCGTTTCCAGGCAAAATAGAATAGGAAAATATGTTTATATGTCATTTTGTACACAAATACATTTTAATTAATGACATTTTGATGTTTGAAAGTCTATAGGTTGACATAAATTCAGATATAAATATAATTTAAAAAATAAATAAATAATTATCGATTTTCAAATATTGCACCTGTCAAACATAGTCTATTTTGCCGTCAATACTGTTGACGGTGTCCTTTATCAGTAGGCTTTATATTTATGCTCAACATGAAGTATAGATATTGTTGTGGTGAAGACAAAAGCCTGGTTTGTTTTTCATCTATTTCCTCACTTACTATCTTGTAATTTCATCTCTTTGTCAATTTTGCCTTTTTATCTCATAACAGTGACCTAGTATCTCATAATATCGTCTTTGTCAACTTTGCATTATCTCATAGTTATGATTTAGTATCTCATAATTTCATCTCATTTTTATTAATTTCGATGTGTCATAATAACAGTAGTCAACATTTGGAGTGGATCAAAAAGTTCATCTAAGTTGTCCTAAGAAAAGAACGGGTATTGTTTTGGTTTTAGGACAGATGAATGGTTTTGAACCACTTCAAATGTTGACCACTGTATATAATTTATATATTATCTCTTAGTTTTTACTCTGTTTCTGTCAATTTCGTTTTTTAAAAATCTCATAACAATGACTTGGCATTTCATAGTTTAATTTTTTTTTTGTATTTTGACTTTTCATGTCATAATTGTGACTTAGTATCTCATGTTTTTCACCTTTTTGTCAATTTAGCCTTTTTATTTCATAACGCTTTTATTTCATAATCTCATAATTTTATCTTCTTTTTAGTTTTTATGTCATAAATATGATTTACCAAAGAAATTAGACATTAATGTTGAGAGCAGAACATGAACTTATTAAATGTCTCAAATGAAGCTTTTGAATATCTGTATGCTGCTAGTTATTTTTTAAAGTACACCATGTTGCAGCATAGAAACCCACTATTTCCTTGAATGATTAAAACTTAACCGGCCTGACTCTCAGAAATTGTTGAACTGTATGGAATAGTTTGGTTAGCTCCTAACCATCTCGACAAGTCTTCCTGAGTTTGTTGGCCTATTTACTGTTTGGCCTTCTTTGACTTCACACAGGATGTGGAACCACCATCTCTTAGATGTGTTAAGTGAGGGCTTTCAATAACAATCTTCTACAAAACCAAGTATTAAACAGAACAGAGGGAAGTGTTCCAGTTTTGTTTCCCAGTGTAGGTAGATGAATCATTGGTTTTGGACCTCCTCAGGGCCTTCTTGACATGAGGCACTGAAGGGGAAAGTGTGTGTTTGCTGGGTTGTGTTCTGATTATTAAGGAGGAAAACAGGAAATGAAGAGTTCAACCATGTAAACATGTCAGAAGGCCTCAGTGTCCATTCAGATGAAAGCTTTCATTCTCTTTGGTTTGGTAAATCGGTCATATGCACTGAGCAGTTGCATGTGATCTGCTGTCAGGATAAGCAAGAGCTGTGTCTCTGGTTTTTTACAGATTCTTATGGACTGAGATTGATATTTGGATTCTGTAAAGAAAAGTAATCTTTTTTGTTTTTTTATATTCATGTTCTTCGCTGTTTACAATCTTTGAAATCAATACATGTTTGTGTTTTGTTTTTCTCTCAAAAATAAACAAAGACATAAATGTATAAAATGAAAAAGATTAATAGTATTGATAAAACAAGCTATTAGTTTAGGTTAATTTTATGTTATATAATAGTTTATTGTCTTAAAGCCTCATATGAAAACAACAGATTTGTAGCTGTATTACGTTTTATTAAAAGTCATTAGACACTGAAGTGGACTGTAATCACATCAAGAAAAGTTTATTTAATCGTGGAATAAAAGATCGTGCATGAATTTTCACTAACACTTCACACCATCAGTAAAAGAGGAAGAAGCTTAGTCTTACAAAATCTCATGACACTGTACCGCAGCATTTTGCACTTTCAAAAGCATGACTCAGTGTGATGTAGACGTATCATGGTAAAAATACATTTAAGGAACTGAGACAAATGTCTGCATATGGGTCACAGAAAGGACTTACATATTAGAGTTGTGACGATAGATAATAACATAGTGTATCACTCATAGTCAGAGATATCGCCTTTGGCTGATGTCTTTGACAATAGCAGGACTATTATTATTATTATTATTATTAGGGCCCGAGAACCACTGTGTGAGGACCCTCTTGGGTCAAAATCTGAATCCCAACAGGAAGTCCATTATTTTAAATTTTGTGGCATTTTTGCCATTTTCAGGTGTTGCCTATAGATTTAATAAGATCAAAACCAAATTTGATCAGTGTAAGCATGTTTTTCCACTGTAAAATAGTCCTTTCAAAGATTAAATGACAATAAGATTATATTTGGTCAGTCTAATCTAAAAGGCCTTTACAATATTAAATTGTGGAGATCTTGAGTTTTCGTTAAAGGAGGTGTCTGTGGCGGCCTGACAAATATCAGTGTTTCACCATGAAAAAGAAAGTTGTTGTAACTCAGCCATACAATGTCCATCCTGAGTCCTGGCCTGAACACATCTGTGGTGTGTGTTGGCGCAGTGGATAAGACACATGCCTTTGGTGTGAGAGACCCGGGTTCGAACCCACTGTGTGGCACCAATGTGTCCCTGAGCAACCCCCTAGTTGCTCCAGAGGCGTGCAACCTCTGACATGTATAGCAACTGTAAGTCGCTTTGGATAAAAGCGTCAGCTAAATGTAAAAATTTAAAAAGAAATGTAAATCTAAAGGCCAGTATTCCATTATAAACATAGTGCCACCTGCTGACAACAGGAAATGACATGTTTTACACTTACTAAAACCTGCAATGTCCAATCTGCCCTAAATTTCTTGTTTAATAAGAGTAGACCGAACTCAGTGATTATGTGCTTTGCTCATTTTCTGTAATTTTAGCTGCTGTTTGAATATCTAATGAAACTTAAGCATTATAATAAGTTACTTACAATGTTTCTATTAAATTGTTATTAAATACAAATTCAGTCATATTAAAAATATTTAAGATATTTAGTTAATAGATTACACTAGGCTGCTTTTAGCCTTACCCTGGAGTTGGTTCACTCTCAGGTTATGAAACCAACCAACCAAGTAAGTAAATAATTAAATAAATTAGCATGATAATATTGTGTATCGGTTAACTCACCGGCTGATGATAGAATGATATTACTATGGAGCACATCACCCAACACTATTACATATCACCCCTCATAGAAGACCCCTCATTTTTTTTTTTTTTTTTTTTTGGGTCCTTTTCTTTGATTGGCTGAAAGTAGCTGGCATGTTTGTGTGAGCATAGTGCTTATAAAAGTCACAAGTTTACATTTTATCCCAATCAAAACATGCCTGTCATTGCCCAGAATACAGGCCTGTCCTTATTTATTTGCTCTCTCACTTTCCCGTTTGCATTTTGCAAATGCAATTTCTTTTTTAATAAATAATTGAATAAAATATTGTTACATTGAAAATTGAACTTACACATTTCCAGAATATCCCTTTTAACCACTTCTAACACCCTTGCATTCTGGCATTGTTTGTGACTTTTGTACTAATGTTTTCAGAGAATGTAAAAATCTAGTTTTTAGTTAGTTTTTCTTTTCATATCTGACCTGTGTTGAATGTGGAGCGTGGTGACCTTGTTTTGGCTCGTAAGAGGTAGGGAGCGGAGAGCAGATAGATAGGAGCTTTTAATGCTGCCTTCTCTCGGTGAAAGCACAGAGCTCGGGGCCACATTGGTCCCTTGAGTGTGTTACTCTCTCGTGAGATGACAAACGCGAGGTGCAGTCTGCTGTGTTTATTTTTGGAGACTTTCTTCTGTTTAACTCTGAATCATGCTGTGCCATGTCCCGGTGGAGTCAGCGGTGCGTCTGCTGACAGGAAGACACATGAGGATGGCACACATGAACACGCACGATTCACAACAAAACACAAGTATCAACTAATGTACCTATTTATCTCTGTGTGGTTTCTATAAATAAGCTGTGTTTTGCACTAAGGCCAGTAATAATGTTAAATGAATGGTTTACCCGAAATGATTGTGTGTTATATCAATATGCACATAGGTTTTTGACGTAACTCTTGAAGGTTTTTTTTTTTTTTTTGACCTTCTCATTATGGTTTACAATATTTGAGTGTTTCATTGCATGTCTTCAGCCATGTAACTAGAGAAGAATGGGACTGGGATCCTACATCAGGAATGTAGACATGAAGTGTGAGTTTTCATTGTTGTTTCTTAAATGAAAAATTTAAATTCCCATAATCCCTTGCCTTATTGGCCTTTTTTTTCACTGTTCTGTTCATTACATTCATGGTATTTGTTTTCTGTCACAATTAAAAAAATTGTATTATGGAATTTTTCTTAAGAGATTTTCAGAAAGTAATGTAGATTGTAAATTACAGAAGTGATCAGGGGTGCGTTTCCCAAAAGCATAGTTGCTAACCTGTAAGCAACTTAGTTGGTTGGCAATGGGAAATTGTATTGCAACCAACAAAGTTGCTAACTTAGTTAGCAACTATGCTTTTGGGAAATGAACCCCAGGAGACCAACTTGAGCATAGTCTTTTGAAATGATTTAAAATTAATTGTAAATGTGTTAATAAGATGTTAAATCGTTTTTTATAAGAAACTAGGCTATATTTTAGTATTTCAGGTGCTGACTACACTGTAAAAAGTTTAACTATTATTTACTCAATTTTATTGGTGAAACATTTTTACACTCAAAAAAATTGAGTAAATTTTAAAGCTGTGAAATCAATGAAATATACTGTATGAATTGAGTAAATGCAAGTAAAAAAATTAAGTAAATCTGAGTAACTGCATCTGGTACATTAACAAATAAAATTGAGTAAAAATAATTGAACATTTAAACATTTAAAAACAATATTTATGAGTAATATTAACTCTCTAAACCTTTGTAAAATAATACTCCACACAACCACCAGTATACATGACATGTGCTGTATTGCTGTACTCATTGACAATAAAGGCCAATTTTACACTGTATACAATATTGCCTACATTTAAACTCATTTAACAAACATTTTATGAGTAAAAATTAAATATTTAAAAATTCAGGTAGCCTAATTCAAGTGTAATCAAATCAACCCAATATCCACCGGATCAGCGCTGGTCCTCGTGCCGGAGACGGACTCGCCTCTGCGGGTGAACTTTGAACTTCATACCGCCGTCCTGCGTTTCACTCACAGCCGATAGATACTGCGAGTGACTGACATAACCTGCCAATAAAGAAACAGTGACAGTTCTGAGGACAGTTTATCATCCAAAGGATAATAATTATATTTATTATCATTAGGAATGAAGTCATGTGTTTATGCAAAGCGTTTCAATCATGCAAAAAGACAGGCGCGACTCTCGTTTAGGTGTCGAATTACGCCTCTGTATGTTGTTTTGCATTAAATATGATTTAAAGCACAGTAAAGATTTTACAGATAAAATAAAACATACACAAACCTGAATTTCACAGAGGAAATGCACCAAATCTGCGATGCTGAGAAGAGAGCTGTTGTCTGGAGACTGGAGAGTTCAAACTGCCCACCAGTGTTGCCAGATTGGATGGACTATTTCCAGCCCAAAAGCTCACCAAAACCCGCCCACTCCAAAAAAAAAAAAAAAAAACCCAAACTTTAACTAACAAAATAATGTGATACAACATGTCAGTCAAAGGTATTAAGAGCCATTTTAACTCCTTAAAACTAAATAACGTTAGATAAATTTCCCATGGATCAAATGGTGGCAAATACATAAAGACAATTACCGAATATGATTAAAATAGGTTATGCAAGCAGTCACCGACAAAACATTTGATTGATTTACAATTGATTTACCGATACCCTCGAAAAAACATATGCATAATTTTCAATGTCAACAGTCAGAATTTAAATGCATAAGTGTCCAGTATAAGTGATAGGAAAAAGCAACGTTATTAGGTATTTCACACTTGTTTATGCACACATATAACAGTCAAAACTGTGTTGTCATTATTTTCTAAATACTGTATGAAAATTAACAACAACAACAACAATAATAATCGCCATCCGAATCCATGAGTTTATCACTAAGGTGGTATGTAAATTTATTTTCACAGCGGTCCACATGAAAAACAATACCGCCCTAATAGGGGCTTTAGTCTTTTATGAAGTTCATATTGTAGAACATTACATTTGCACAGTCAAAACTAAGAAGATATACCAATCTGTACTGTTTAAAAGATAAAAGACAAGATCGTTTAGATATAGATTATATATATATAGATTATGTTATAAATTAAATAATTTAACTGTGCTCTATTTTAGGAGTTGCAGTAATATTAGAGTCTTGGGGTCATCTTTCCCTCAACAGGTGTAATTCACGTTTTGAGTGTTAAAACACTCTCCCACTCTTTACCATGTAACATATATTTAGGCATTATGATCACTCATACAGTTCATACATTTAAAATTAGATCCGTTATTGCTCATGAATGATCACGTGTGTCTGTAGATCACTAGTGATTGGCTAAAAGTACGGTCGCGACGTCCACATCAGCATCAGCACCTCTGCACTGCAGTTTATAACAACGTGATGACTGTTCGGATGCAGTATATGCACACTTGAGCTTGTTTGTTAGCCAATTAGCCTATACAATTTATATTTTTGAAAACCGCCAAACTGACCCCAAACCAGCCCAAATTTTGTCCACCCGCCCAAGACAATTTGTACCCGCACGATCAAATTCAAAACCGCCCAATTGGACGGGAAGCCGCCCAATCTGGCAACACTGCTGCCTACGCTCACTGACTCAACCAACCGTCGAGTTGTCGTCACGTCAGAGGGTGGGGGAGGGGTGCAGTGTTTTAATTGAGTAAACTTACTCAAATTTTAAGAGTGTGTTAAATATTAATAATAATATTGATTTGAATTAAGTAATATTTTTGTTTCTTGAAACAGATCAGTTTAATTCAACATTCTCAAATATTTTGATAGAAATTTCACAAATATATTAAGTATATTATAAAGAAATAATTGGTTAGTCAAATACTAAATAATTTTATTGAAAACAACTTAAATATATCTGTACATTTTAGATAAAATGTTGATAAACTGTTGGATTTTTACTCAATTATTTTGGTATGTTTAACTCAAACAATCAAGTACACGATATTCAGAGATTTTATTAAGTTAATAAAGTTAAAAATTTCTGTAATATTTACTAAGCCACAGAATTATTTTTTACAGTGTAGCAGCAGCATCTGTATTGACTAGTTTTGCTTGGTACCGTGGTTTGTTTTTGATAATGTCATGGATTGTCATCACTGAAAAAAACAGTAGGGCTAGACTTTGACTTTTGACTTTAGACTCACTGTAGGGATTTTTCATCTAATTTAATTTTCCAACTTTCATGGGAAACTCAAACAGAAAGCTACAGGTCAGGTGTGTTCCTGTTTTTGCCGATTACTACTGTGGTTTATTGTACGGAGTTTAATTTGACTCAGCCTAAAGAAGGCCCTTGGTGGCCTAGTATGATTACGTTGAAGTCTGCTGGTATGCATGTGTTCATATACTACCAATTAAAAATTTGAGGTTGGTACAATTTTTTAAATGTCTTTGAAATAAATCTCTTATGCTACCAAGGCTACATTTGTTTGAGCAAAAATACAGTAAAAACAAACATGGGTAAATATTATTACAATTTAAAATATCTGTTAAAGGGTTAGTTCACCCAATAATCAAAATTATGTCATTAATAACTCACCGTCATGTGGTTTCAAACCCGTGAGACCTCCATTTATCTTTGGAACACAGTTTAAGATATTTTAGATTTAGTCCGAGAGCTCTCAGTCCCTCCATTGAAACTGTGTGTACGGTATACTGTCCATGTCCAGAAAGGTAAGAAAAACATCATCAAAGTAGTCCATGTGACATCAGAGGGTCAGTTAGAATTTCTTGAAGCATCGAAAATACATTTTGGTCCAAAAATAGCAAAAACTACGACTTTATTCATCATTGTCTTCTCTTCCATGTCTGTTGTGAGAGAGTTCAAAACACAACAGTTTAGTGATGTCCTGTTCGCGAACGAATGTACTAAATCATTCAACTCGTTCACAAACGACATGTGTATCAGTTCAGTCATTTCATTCACAAACGATAAAGGGAGGAAAGGGAGGAACTTCAGTGAACGAGAAATATGAGTCAGTGGATTGTGTGAACGAGAACGATTTGTTCACCTAAAAGATTCGTTCAAAAAGAACGATTCGTTCACGAACGACACATCACTAGCGCTTTGGAAAGAAGGAGAAAGCGGTGCGACTAGCGTTTTCCACGCGATTTTAGGCGCGATATGTGTTTGAAACCCGCGCCAACACAGACTTTATTTTTTATTTTATCCTTACTTCAGCCGCTATGGGTGATCATACCAATAACTTGTAATCTTTATAAGAATATCAGAATCATGCAATGAGCAAGTCTACTCTTTCTCAAGTCTGTACTTTTAGAATCGGCGAATCTGCTGCGGTCGTTCCATCACATCTGCAGCAGAGACCTGAACCAGGAAGTTGGTCACCAGATCACACGGTAACCAGTTAAACCGTTACACCGGAGAGCGCCAGGACGTTTTCCTCTGAGGTGCTCGTGCATCGCAGTTGTGGTGCCGTGGTACACCATATCGGTTTTTCAAAGGGAACAAATGGCCATTTTATTTGGCCTCTGTTTGAAGTATTCCCATACTTTTGATAACAGTGGTCTCTGTTTTTGTGATAGAATGCAACTTTCTCCATTCCCAGTATGCCATTACACGAGATGTAAACAGTGTGACGTGTTGCAGCACTAGTCAATTTAATGCATCTTTTCTGAATAAAAGTATTACTTTCTTTTAAAAAGTAAAAAATATATATTTTGAATGGTAGTTTATATGCTAGGGTGTACTTCACCTACTAATAGATGTTTTGATCAATTTAACAGGTCTTTTAGGAAAGTTTCATTTACTTACAAGTCTTATCTTTTGAATGTTAGTGCATATGCTGAAGTGTACATTACCTGCTAATGGATGTTATTTGTGTGAACTACATGAGGGCCATGGGAGAGTGAAAACGGTCCAAGAACACTTATCAATGATGTTTGTGCAAGCCTCTGTAGTAGCGCTTGCTAGAGTTGCAAAGACCTCAGGTATAACCAATAACATTCATGTTGTTAATTTGTTAACAAGGAGATGTTTCTGTTCAAACAAACTCGGAGATACAGCCTTGTCCCTGGTTATTCTTATCTTTGCTTTAGCACAGGCTAGTGATCACTTGGCCTGTGAGCAGGCTTAAAGTACAGATAGCAGACGTTTCCTGCTGAAAAAAACTTTTTTCTGTACTGATAATACCTCTGCTCAAATAACCAAAAAATCCAAGCTAGAGTTTGTCCCTGGTCATGTTTGTAAGTAATAACAACCTTTCTATGTCCTCTCCCACAGGTGATTTTCAAAGCCAAAGCAAAGTATTCCCCGGAGCTCAACAAGTACAAGTAAGAGATTTTCTTTCCTTGCTGTGAGTGCTGTTAATGAATTAAGTGGTTGCTTAGAGAGAGACTATATGCTCTTTCTTCACATTTTAAGTGCTCTAAACTCTTGCCAGCCCTGAAATCGTGTGCAACTTTAACTCTTTCATTTTTTTTTCTTGGTTCTTGCAGAATAGGCAAACTGTAGCTATGAAACTTTGCTTTCTATACGCTGCATTTATTTAAAGAGATAGTACAACTAAAAATAAAATGATTTAATTTACAATTAACATGTTTTTCTAATCCTGTATGCTTTTTTTTTTAGCAGACTGTTCATGCTGATCTTTTTCATACAGTGAAGGAATACTGAGCCTGTCAAGCTTAAAAATACCAATAAAGCACCATGGAAGTTATAGCAGTATTGTAAAAGGCTGAAATATGAGTTACTTCTTCCCTCACCTGTAACACTCAACTCTGTTTTTCATGTTCAAATATGGCACATCAAGACACATTGCACTGTATTTGACTAGGTATCATATAGCCTCAGAAGATTTGGAACAAGTCTTAACTACTTTTTTTTATGTGGTACTTTTATGTCAATCTTTTTGTGTTTGTGTTTGTTTGTTTCTTTTGGAGTTTGACTGCCCTAGTACTCATTTACTCATCTGAACAGAAATCATACAGCTTTGGAACAACATTAGAGGGAGAATTTTCGGGTGAATTTAAGAGGATTTCAAATTTTTGTTTTGGTTGAAATATCAAAAGACTAAAGAAGTTTGAGCCAACTTATTACAGAGGTGTTAGTTTTTTTTTTTTTTTTTTTTTTTTTTTTTTTTTTTTTTTTTTGGAGCATCAGTCTGTACAAATACGGGCTTAAATACGGGCCTTGATCAGGTTATTAGAGTCTGATGCCGAGTGAAAAGCTTGGAGATTGGAGATCCTGTCTGAGTCAGGATGAGTGGGAGGAGGGCATGAGGTGGAATGGAGGGGGAAGGGGGCAGAGGAGAGGATTGAGACATGTCCCAGACAGAGCTAAGCTACTGCTTGACTGTGCTCATCATCAGTTCATTGTCTTTGAGCTTTTATCTATTATTCAGATTGATAAATTGAGCATGAAGTATTATGGGACAGAGCTTGATTTTCTTCAACAGAAAAAATTATATTATTTAATATAAAATATAGATGTTTAAGTGGTTCACCATATAATTCACTAATGACTCTTTCATTTCATTTATTTATTTATTCTTCTCTAAAATATTTATTCTCTCCACTCTTGATAGGGTGCCCCTGCTTCTAGGATTTCTGCTGGCCAGTGTTTTTTTCCTGGTGGTGAACGTGACGTGTGCCATGCTGGTTCAGGGTGATGCGGATGAGAGTCAGGTGAAGGATGCCGTTCTGGCACGAGTTCTGGTTAACGACAGCCTCTTTGTGCTCTGTGCGATCTCACTTGCCATCTGCATCTTCAAGATCGCTAAAATGTCTTCTGCCAACGTCTACCTGGAGTCAAAGGTAAGTGAATAGGGATCCGGTAGGATTTGGATATTTTTGCATACTGGCTTTCTTCATGTTTCATTGGGATTCAGAACACAACAGTACAGTGGTTTCAGTATTCAGTATTATTTTCAGTGGTTTCAGACAGTGCAATAATAAGTAATTGTTTTGAGTGGTGTTGAAAAAGCACTTTCTCTTCTGTCTAAATGTGGTGATCTTTGTGATTGTGATCCAGGGGACATCAGTATGCCAGGCCACGGCCATTGGGGCGGCAGTTATCCTCCTCTACACATCCAGAGCCTGTTATAACCTGGTTGTGGTGGCTCTATCTCCTGAAGATCGGCCCAGCCCGTTTAATTATGGCTGGTACAATGTATCTGACCAGGTAATTCAACATAACTCTATATATTGTTATTGTTAATTATAAGTATGATTCAGTATTTTTTAAATAGTTTTTGTTTTAAATAATTAATATTTTTATTTAGCAACGATACTTTAAATTGATCAAAAGACAGTATAGACTTGCAAAGATTTAAAAATTTCCAAATGATTTTTATTTGAAATAAATTCTGTTCTTTTCAACTTTCTATTTATCAAAGAATCCTGAAAAAAATCTATACATATAATGGTTTTAAGTAGTAAATATTAAAGGAGTTATGAACTGAATTTTAAAATTATTTTATAATGTTCTCTGAGGTTCATTTATAATGTTAGTGTGATATAACATTAAAAAACCACCATCACTTAAAAATAATAGGCTATTTTCTATCCTGTTTTTGAGTCTGTTTTTATAGGTGGGGCGCATTCAAGACTCGCAAGTAAATGCCTACTGCTGTGATTGGCTAACAGTTTCGCATAATAAAACAGCAGATGGACGCTGCTGTGATGTGCTCTAAAAACAACATGGGTCATTTGGGTTAAAATGTGTAAATACTCTTTTCAAATGCAATATGCAATAGTAGTAAAAACACATTTACGCAAACTTATGTGTTGCAACATTACGGTTAGATCCAAATAGTCAGACTCAGCACTGCATCAGCTTTTACTTTCAGTCTTTCTGAAAAGCCTGCATCATATTGTCTTGTTTACAAATAAATCCTTATTAAAGCAAACAAACAGTGTTTCACTGACGCGATCTGAAGCTCTTTCCTAATTATACCCTGTGTTTACACTGGACATGATCAGCGCAACTCAACCATAAACAACAGAACCCATTATAATCTGCGATTCTGTCTGCGCTGGATGCAGCGAGATATATGAACCCATTATGTATTTATTCTTCTCATTTTCGTAGTTGCTAATTTTTGTCTGCCTTGATTTAGTACTGTATCCTTCAAGAGCTTTGTCTGTTGTGTGTGTGGCAGATTTGAAGAGTAATAATATAGTCTGTGTGATGAATTAGTGGTTATGCCATTTGTTGCATATTTACAAATGCTCTATAAATAGAGATGTTGACGGCTTCATTCATTCAAAATAAAGTACTTCTACATGGATTACGCTGCTTTGTGCAGGGCTCCACAGAAACAATCCATTTGAGGGGATTTAGTCAGATATGGGCTCTATGGGGGAAAGGTCTTTGTTTTGCTATAAATAGCCCGGGCAAGGCTGCTGTGCAGAAAGGATGGCTGGCTGGCTGGCTGCCTGGTGGTGACCTAGTTTGGGTTCACCTCTGAGACGGGCCGACAGGAAGCAGGTTCCCCGGATCGGCCTGCCCCCTTCTCTGACTCAGCTGCGGATTTTTGGGTGGCCGTCTGCTTGCTTATTCTTCATAAAGCTACTTTGTCTCATGTAAAGCTGTTGTGAGGATTTGTTTCTCGCTGTTTTGATGATGCTTTTAATTCTGGGATTGGTTACATACTTTCTTAACCTGCATTGTCTGCATTTTTGCGAGATATTCATTTGCATTGTGTTTTGTGCTTTTGTTTGTTGTAGGCAACTATCTTTGTCTTGTTGCACTATTCAATGTTTCTATAGTAGGGATCATTTTTAGGGGTATTCTCTTCTGTGGCTGCATGATTTGAGGAAAAACTGAAAAGCACCAGGTTAGCTGTGGTTGTTTGTAGAGTTGCACAATTTTTAAACAAACTAAGAAAAATCTATATATTCAAGTATATATATATATATATATATATATATATATATATATATATATATATATATATATGATTTTTTTTTTTAGACTTCTCTTCTGCTCACAAGCCTGTATTTATTTGATCCAAACTACAGCAAAAGCAGTAATATTGTGAAATATTTTTACTAGGGAAGTTGTGGCCTAATGGTTGGAGAGTCTGACTCCCAATCGAAAGGTTGTGAGTTCGAGCCTCGGGCCGGCAGGAATTGTGGGTGGGGGGAGTGCATGTACAGTTCTCTCTCCACCTGCAATACCATGACTTAGGTGCCCTTACCCCCAACTGCTCCCTGGGCGCCGCAGCATAAATGGCTGCCCACTGCTCCGGGTGTGTGTTCACAGTGTGTGTGTGTTATCACTGCTCTGTGTGTGTGCACTTTGGATGGGTTAAAAGCAGAGCACGAATTCTGAGTATGGGTCACCATACTTGGCTGAATGTCACGTCACTTTCACTTTTCACTTTCACTTACTATTTAAAATAACTGCTTTCTATTTGAATATATTTTAAAATGTAATTTATTCCTGTCCTTTCAAAGCTGATTTTTTTTAGCATAATTACTCCATTCTTCAGTGTCACGAGATCATTCTTAATATTCTGATTTGCTGATTTTTGTTATTATTATTATAAAAAAAATTAATCTTTGATTAATAGAAAGATCCAAAGATCACCATTTATCTGAAATAAAAAGCTGTTTTAACATTATACACTATACCATTCAAAAGCTTGGAGTCAGTATATTTTAGGATTTATAGAAATTAATACTTTTATTTAGCAAGGATACTTTAAATTGATCAAAAGTGATGATAAAGATATTTATGTTACAAAAGATTTCTGTTTCAGATAAATGCTGTTCTTCTGAGCTTTCGATTCATCAAAGAATCTTGAAAAAATTCTACTCTGCTGTTTTCAACATTATTACAGTGATATTTCTGTAGTATTTATATAATAGTATTTCTTTATTAATATTTAAAATCTTCTTTTATGCTTACATTTATATTTATTTCAGTTTTTTTATTTTTATTTTTACTGTTATTTCAATAAGTTGCCATGGCAGTATTTCTCATTTTGTGATAACAATAATAGCTCTGGAGTCTACTCTGACTAAGGTGGCCTTTACAGTGAACCGATACATCAATATTCTCAGAAGTGCAAAGTTCTCAATGTTAATTTAGTCTTGTCTTGTGTTTGTATCTCCAGGCGGATGCAGAGAAGATCAATGGCGAAGCCTATGTGGTCTTTGGGATCATCCTGTTCTTCTGGGAGTTGCTGCCCACCAGTCTGGTGGTGTTGTTCTTCAGAGTGCAGCGGCCCAATCAGAACCTGGTGAAAATCTAATCCTGTCTCACTTCTCTAAATCTGTCTATCAATATCACAGCTGGACACTTACTCAATGATGAGAGCCAGCGATCGGCTTTTTAAGCCCCAGCGGAGAGTTGTTTTCCTGTCAGATAGAATTAATTACTCACTGAAAACAACACCCCATGCTGCTGTGTTAGTCACGGTTTTGCCTGTCTGTGTTGATCCAGTCATATGATCTTATTTATATTTTGTATATGTTGTTTCCACAGACACCGGGTGGCATGATCAACAGTCACAGCTTTAGTTCCAGAGCGTATTTCTTTGACAACCCACACCGCTATGATAGTGATGACGATCTGTCTAGAAACACAACTTCCCGAGGGGAAAGATGCAGGTGTGTGTACTTGCATTTTTAAAACAGTGTTTACTCGCAGACTTTTATATAAGAAACTTACATAACCTTACAGAAAAGACTATAGAATACCCAAGACGTGTCACTCATATAGTTTTGAATGGGATAAAATGCAATGCTTAATATGGCCGCTCAATCACAGGAAGCCCCGCCTTCTGAATGAAAGAGCCAATCGCTAATCGGTAAAGTCATCACGTCACTGTTGTTAGAAGTACCGGTTGCTGCTGGACACTGTTGTTGTCATACTTCTTTGGAGATTTCAAATATTACATTTTATTCTGAGCTTAGTGAACAGTTTTGGAGAATTTGATGTTTCCCCATTCAGAGAGGCGTTTCAAAGATGGCCGCTGAGTGACATGACTTTTGTCATGAAAACAACTTTGCTTATAGTTAAATATTTTTGAAGTTTTTAAAGGAATAGATCATTTAAAAATGATTTGCCTTTGTCTTTCCAAACTTGTATGACATTTTTCTACAGATAAAAACAAGGATGTTTTTTGTGAACTATCCCTTTAAATAGCATGATTGATACATAAGTTAATTATATCTCTTAAGTCTTAAGGTTCTGTTTTCCAGCAGTATCTTTTCGTCCACACCGCAGACGGGCCCAGGTTGGTATGGCTCGATCCAGAGGAACAGCAGCCTAACAGCGATCCCTCACCTGCTAAACGGACCCCAAACATCAACAGCCCCTCTTCTCTTTGCCTACGGCAATATTCAGACCAACCAACACCACAATTACTACTCCACCCCCCAGAACTACTACTCAAGCTCCCAGACACACTACTCCACCCCTCAGAACTAATGCAGATGCTTCAAGTGGATTGATCTAGTCTGAGATGTGACTCAGCCAGGACATCATTGAGCAATGCTTTATGGTCGTCTTGGCCCTCAGTCAGTTCATCTGCCCACTTTTAAACGGAAAGAAATTAATGGGACCATACAAAGGTGATGGGGGAAGGTTTGTTTGGACCAAATGGACCAGCTTTTCCAATGTTCTCATTTCTAAAAACCATCCGTCCCATCACCCAAAATTGGCACAATGAGCTCCTAAGAGCCTTCAGCACATGGACTCCCCTGTGAGTTGGGATGTGCTTTTTGCACTTATTGTGGGCCTGTGTGATATATTTAGATCAGTTGGAATAGTTGTAGGCCAGAATGTGTTGTTTTGTTGGTGGCGAGGTTTTTCTGTTTTTGGAGAGTACGTCTTTTATATTCCATCGTTTTGGAGAAAGAGCACAATCTCCTTGTGCATCTGAGACGACCAAGTGAAAAAGCATTCTGGATCCGTCGTGCACTGACATTCACGTGACTCTTTCTTGAATTCCTTTAACGTTTTTATTACATTGCCAAAGAGCCTGTGTTTAAAACCAAGGTAGTACATTTTAACACTTCCCAAAGACCGAGAGACACCCGGTTCCTACAATCCCAGAACCAACGACTCAAATGTGTGACTAGGAAGACTAACTCTACTTACATCCTCTGATATTTTGGTACTTGGCTTTTGAAGGACATTGTGGGCTCGTGGGGGAATTTACCTGCATATATCAGTAGTCCAAATCTAAAATATCGTTCTCCAGGGATGCCTGAAATGGTGCCATCGTATGATTTTCCTAGCCGAAAACATGTTTTACAAAATGAATGTTTGGATTGAACATGTTTCATGAGCTTTATATCATCATTCCTGTATAATTGTATTTCAGGAGCATGACTGGTCAGCAATTGATCAACATATCCAGCTTTAATGAAACGGCCCTTTCCATCTTCCTAAAATAAAAAAATAATTTTGTGTTTTAGCAAAAAAACAAACAAAAAAAGGCTTATTTTATTGTTCACTAATTTGCTGCTCCTTATGTTATAAGCTGTGTACGATATATCAGCAATCATTCAGTTGTGGTGTAAATATGATGAATGGGCAGCTGTAGGGTTGAAACTCCATATGCATCTGCTCTTTTATTGGATTTATTTTTAAAATGAGTTTTACATTGCGTCTTATTGGGTTTTATTTACTCTGTATGGAAAAAGTGGATGATTTTAGTTGATTTGGACATCAGATCGGCCTCATGTCTTATTTCCTTGCTTTTTCTGCCAGCTAATGTGTAGCAAAGTTTTTCAGTTATGAGAGAACTTGAGCATTAATTGATGGAAATGTTATGCGTTTGATTGAATGCCGATTAGGTTAATTTCCTGACAAACTGCAGATGAGATGGGGCTTTGTGTTTGAGTTGGTTGGTTTCTTTTTATCTTTATTAATTTATAAATGTGAGTCTGAAAAATGTTACTGTGAAATTTGTCATATCAACTTGCAAAAGAGCAAGTAAAGCCTTTGTTTTTTGTTCAAGGCTTATGAATGTAACTTGTTTACCCATGTTCATAGTTAATTAAAAATGTACACAAGCACTACCATTAAAAAAAATAAAGTTTTATTGCACTGTTTTAAAAACAAGTTTTGTTTATACCAGGGTCTAGGTCATTTGGTGTGATTTATTCTAAGAAATTTTTGTTTATTGCAGATGGCAATAGAAGTAAAAATAGAAAGTTTTTACAAATCCAGTGTTTCAGTATATTCAGTTTTCTCCTTCAAAATACCAGTGTTCATTTCTCTTGATAACTGTCTAACAGATCTAACCGTGTTTTCATGGAGTCTCATGGATCATCAAAAACATTTAAATATATTACACCTATCAAGAAATGGCAACTTGGTTTTATATATGCAAAATACAGTATATAAATAAAGTGGTTAATGGCCCTCTTGTAAAAAAATTAAATGTGTTTTCAATTAGTTCCCAAAAACTACATTATTTTGGATCACCTATTCAGTAATTTAACATGGGAAACAATATAGTTTTGAGACTAAATTGCTCAATTCTTAAGGGATAAAACTGCAGTGCTGTTAAACTGTAAACAACCAGTATAAAACTTCTGAAAACCGTAATTTAACCTAAAACAACCCCGTCTTGTCTTGTTCTTGACTGTGGCTGAATGAAGGATTTTTACACTTTTGTCACTGTTTGAGATTAGACAACAGCGACCGAAAGTTCTCCAGCTCTCTGATACTCGTGGAGATCCTGAAACAAAACAAGACCTATGAAAAAGACATTTCAACTAAATATATCTAGACAAAAATAAATTTTGACATACCTTCCGAAAGCATTGAACAAAGACACAATTTCCTGCCGGCTGAGCTGAAATGATGGATTGGTGTTGCTTGTGTTGGGAATTGCCTCTATTTGCCTTTCTGAGAACAGGATTTTCAGTGCGGTTCCCAAGCCTTGGGTCTATGAGAGACATTCAATGAACGTCACATATCAGCACAGATAACATCATCTGGTTACCTGTCGTGATCTTTACCATCTTACCTGCAATTTGCCCCAAAGTCTGCATTTAAAGCATTCAACACAGTCCATGATGCGTGAGATGTTCTTAAAGGTCAGCTTGAAGTCGTCCTAAGGTCAGGAAAGAAGCAACTGATTTATCACTTCTTTAAAAACATATTTCTGTAACATAAGAGCAAACATGGAAAGAAGCTACTAACTTTTAGTTTTGTGGCTTCCTTCTTATTCCCAGCAAATAGAGCAGTCTCATCAAAATGCAATGGAAAAGATCTGCAAATAAAGAATATTATATAACTTCAAAAACTGTAAACATGTATGTATAAAAATACTATATTGTGAAATATTTTCTATTTTACTATAATTGAATTTTCACTTTTCAGTGTCACGTGATCCTTCAGAGGTCATTCTAATATATGATGTATGGGTGCTCCAGAAACATTTCTTATGATTATCAATGTTAAAAACAGTTTTTTTGGAATTATCTCATTATAATATTTTGGAAACTGTGATACTTTTTAATAGTTTAGCAAAAAAAATTATAACTCAAATAAGCTCTTACTTGGCTATATGAAGGAGCTCTAGAAGCAATTTCTTGTTCTCTTTATCTTGCGTGTGTTGGCCAGTGTACAAATGGAAGGTGGGATGTTCAAAATAAGGGAGTATTTTTGCCAGAGCACGCAGCTCAATGAGGTACAGGAAGTAAAGGTTGCGAAGCCTCTTTGGCCCCTCCCCTTCTGTCAGCTCCTCGTCAAACCTCAGCTGGAACTCCGAGACATTGTGACCCCACTTCAGTTCGAACCAGTTTTCTGACCAATCAAATCAAATCAGATAATTAAACACTCAAGTTTAAATAGTCCTTACTTTACAATTTAAACTTGCAATGGAAAACACAAAAGTCGTGACTCACCATCTAGTAGGTACCTGCCGCTCAGGTGTATGTTTATACTGGCATGTAGTCCTGAGATCAGCCTGAAGAACGCTCGTTTCTCAACACACAACCCTGGGGGTACAACAATAGGAACGTGTAAATTAAAATATGCAGTAGCACATATTAAACACACCACAATTAAGCAGAAACTTACCCTCTAGCCAGCGGTAGAACCCTGGCCCTTTAATAAGAAACAGACTTGTCAATTTCTAGCTGATCAAATCACTGGTTAAACGGATTTGAAGTGTGTAACCTTACCATCATCTCCTAAGGTGGAGGGAAAGAGAGAGAGTGAGAGACGATTACGAGAATGAATCATCATAAGCATCACAATATGGTCCATGACATGGGTCTACTGCATAAAAAAATTAATGTGCCAAAAGCTGACAAATGTTAAACTTAAAACAAAACATGAATTAGTGCTTACCACTGTTAGACGCCAAAGGATTCAGTGGTCGCTTAACTGAATATGGTCTGAAAAAATAGCACAAAAAAAAAAGGACGAGAGTTGTTAAACATGAGCACTCGATGATAATTAATAAAAATATTAAAGACAGGTTAGGGTGCAAATTATGAGTGGGTTTTTAGGGTGTGCTACTTGTTCAGAAATTCTGTAAAAACAGAAACATTGTGAAATATATTTAGAATAAAATATAGCTATTTTCTGTTTTAATATATTTGAAACCGTAATTTATTCCTGTGATTTCAAAGCTGAATTTTCAGCATCATTTCTCCAGTCTTCATCACATGATCAGTCAGAAATCATTCTAATACACTGATTTGTGCTCAAGAAAAAGTAAGAATGTAAAAGTCTGATTTGCAAGAAATACTTAAGAACAGAAGCTGTAGTTATTTAAAATATGTTATTGACATAAGAAAAAACATATATTATTGCAATTTAAAATAATGGTTTTCTATATTAATATACTTTAAAATAGAATTTATTGCTGTGATCAAAGCTGAATTTTCAGCATCATTGCTCCAGTCTTCATTGTCACATGATTCTTCAGAAATCATTCTAATATGATATTTATTATAAATATTGGAAACAGATTTGCTGCTTCATATTGTTTTGGAACATGTTATGCTTTTTTTCAAGATTATTTGATGAATAAAACATTAAAGAGAACAACATTTCTACACTATCATTCAAAAGTTTGGAATGTTTTCTTTTTTTGTAAAGAAATTAGTGCTTTTATTCAGCAGGGATGTGTTAAACTGATAAAAAGTGATCATAAAGACTTAGAAAAGATTTCTATTTTAAATAAATGCTGTTCCTTTTAACTTTATTCATCAATAATCCTGAAAAAATTATCATAGGTTCCAAACAATATTAAACAACAAACTTTTTCCAACATTGGTAATAAATCAGTATATTAGTATGATCTCTGAAGGATGATGTGACACTGAAGACTGGAGTAATGATGCTGAAAATTCAGCTTTGCATCAAAGAAATGAATTATGTTTTAAAGTATATTAAAATAAAAAAACAGAATTTTAATAGTAATAATTTTTTTAAATATTACTATTTTCTGTATTTTTAAAACACATAAAAAATCTTACTGATCCCAAACTTTTGAACAGCAGTGTAGTTGATGGTAAGCTAAATATTCTGAGGCTGAGAACGCTTGTTTGAAAGTGTGAGAAACTTTAAATGAAATAATTTCACTGACAGAAATGACAGTGACCCCATGAAGGTCACTGAATAGTTTTCCACACTGGTCAGAATAAATGTGATGGTGACTCTTTACTTGAAGCAGTTCTCCTCATATATGCTGTTCCAGATCCGCCAGGCCTCTGGTCCTTTGTAGCCGGTGAAACGCTCAGGGTTGAGCAGGAGGTCGACATACTGTGATTCAGGTGAGTCCTCATCTAAGAAAAGAAAAAAACTCAATGATGCAGCCTGTGGAGGATGACTAAAGCATACTGGTCTGCAGCCCAGGATGTACTGGCCAGTGATCAGACACTTCAAATAAAAAGCAGACTATCAATTTATAAAAACCTTGATTACCGTCCAACATGCAGAAACGGTCCGATTCATCATCGTGTTTCTTCCACTCCTGAAGAGCCTGGCGTGTCTCGTCACTACACGGGGAAACATTGAGAGAGAGAACTTATACAAACAAGGTCAAAAAGTAAAGAATTACCGTATTTTTTGGACTATAAGGCGCACCTGAGTATAAGTCGCATCAGTCCAAAAGTACGTCATGACGAGGAAAAAAACATATAAGTCGCACTGGACCATAAGTCGCATTTATTTAGAACCAAGAACCAAGAGAAAACATTACCGTCTACAGCCGCGAGGGGGCGCTCTATGCTGCTCAGTGTAGACTACAGGAGAACTTTTGAGCAGCATAGAGCGCCCTCTCGCGGCTGTAGACGGTAATGTTTTCTATTGGTTCATTTCTCTTGGTTCATGTCAAATTAATTTTGATAAATAAGTCGCACCTGACTATAAGTCGCAGGACCAGCCAAACTATGAAAAAAAGTGTGACTTATAGTCCGGAAAATACGGTATTAGCATTCTCAGAAAGCACAATATACACAAACATCAAATATGTTATACCTTAGAGAACCGTTGACAGCTCCAAGTTTCTCTGCCTTCTCACACTCCTCTATATCCTGACTGGCTGCTTCTGAATACTGAAGGGGAAAATAATCAACATCCACCAACAACAAAACGTGTGATATATACTATTCGACTTTCTAATACCTTATAACTGCTGGATTTAAGGCCCTCTGGTACTTCACCCTGCACAGAAACACACAAGGAGTCTTTTCACTATAAAATCCCTCAAGACAAAATCAAGTGAATGCACTTTTTTATAAAGCTCACCGGTGTGCACGGTTTCACAGCACAGTATTTGAGTCCACACTGACTGTGGTCTGTCCAGAACGGACAGGGGTTGTTCAGATTGACCTGAGCAGAATATTGAATATTAGAGATGATAGAACAAACAATAAATGGACATTTTCACTCTATTACTAAAAATAATCTCACCTTATAAAAACGGAAATAATCAGATGCTAGTAGTTTTTGTAGTTTGGGAAAGATTTCTTTGTTGTTGAACCTGTCGATGGTCTCCACATCACAAGCACAGTCATCAAGGGTCCCAGTGACCTACGACCAAAATGCAACCATCCAACAAATCAAAACCATCACCTTTTGACATCAGTTAAGTTGGTTAATCATGTTAATCATTTGCAAAATTATATTAAAAATCTATTAAATGTTCTGTATGTAAGTACTGTACATGTGGAAGAAGTGACAATAAAGCAGAAAAACCATTAAAAAAAACTGTGAATATACCATGCATGAAGATACAGTGATGGTTTCAAATGATAATACTATAATACTTTTATATGTAGAGTTGCTAATGTCAAAGATTTTCATTATTTGTGGATTACTTGATGCGTTTAATCACATTACACACACACAAAGCGATATCAATAGCTAATAAATAATATTTGAGCTGCACATAACTAGAAAAAAAAATACTATACAGATTTCCACGATTGTATAGGCCACTAAACCACAACTTTAAAAGTGTTATTGTAAAATTAAAAATAAATAATAATCAAACATTAACTGAAATAAAACATAAAAACGTATTGTAGCCACTGATCTATATATATATATATATATAGGCAAAGCAACATTTCTTTTTATAAAATGAATTTTAAAGCAAACAAAATAGACATAATTGTAAAAAAAAAAAAAAAAAAAAAACTCATATACAAAACACAATAAAATTACTAAACCTGAAATTAATATTCCTAATTAGTTTTTATTTTAGCTTACGTTTTAATTTAGATTCTAAATAATACTAAATTAACACCGTTTCCTTATGTATTCTAGGCCTTTACCTGACTGATCACCATGTTTATATTTACCATGACATTATCATAGTACGTAATGCATTTCTACTCTCAATACTGTGTTATATATAGCATTTCTACTATAATACTGTGCTCATTTGTATGTTAGCGTCACATGTTCAACATTTAATAAATTGAGTTTCCAGCATACTGAAACAATATTAGTGAAGTTGATTTGCTCACCTGACAGAAGCACCTGTGCGCTGCGGATCCTGCTGCTGTCGTCGTGTGGACACTGGTCACTAAAACCGCCAGCAGAATGAAGGATTTCATTGTCATTTGCCAATGAACTGAGATCGGCAAAAGTGGGTCTGCTCAGTGGATGCTTTCTCTTATTATTACACAGCGACGGTTGTTTCTGTACAGTACTACGTCGCACTTCCGATTCAATCAGCCGCTACGTGAGGTACGTGACTCAATACTGCTGCCATATGACTGACGCAACATGAATAACTGGGCCTAACGCAGGCATTCAAAAAGCATTTTGTCACAAAATATTCATCATTTTACCCTCATATTAAGTTTTCAGTGAATCTGTCAGGCTGAAATGTAAAATAAGCCTTTCTAATGTATTTTGGATGGAAATTGCACTACAGGCAGGTCACCACAAGATGTTGACAAAGACTACATTCTGTATGAGGCGGCTTTCCAGTCTCTCAATTGTACTGAAGAATCAGTCTTATTTTCTGATCTTGAAATGCATGTACTGTATACATAAATCCAGTTTTCTATTAGGTTCCTAGTGATATCTGATGATATTCATCTGACCTCTTATACAGGAAGATATTTTAAAGACAGTACATTGGTCTATTCTAGAGTTTATGCAGTGCAATCTTGTACACTACTGTTAAAAATATAATTTTAAGTATAATGCTGCAACATGTTTTAGATGACGTGTGTGTGTGTGTGTGTGTGTGTGTGTGTGTGTGTGTGTGTGTGTGTGTGTGTGTGTGTGTGTGTGTGTGTGTGTGTGTGTGTGTGCGTGTGTGTGTGTGTGTGTGTAATTTAGCAGCTGTATTTCTTTTCTCATGGCTTTAGTGGATTTATTATATATATTCAATGTAAAAATGAAACATACTTATTCTGACCTGTAGGCCTACTTATTAAAATATATCAAAGAAATGTGGTCATACAAAATTATATTACATTTTAAATTATTAAAAACGTCTTGCTGACAAAGGGGTAAAACCTAATGGTTTTAGGTGGCTAAGACTGGTAAAGATTTAAAATGACAGTTTGTACTTCGGGACTGCACTGTGATCCTTAAATAGAGTCTTTTTATGTCTAATAATTAAGTCTAAATCTAAGGATTATAGTTCTAAATATGCAAATATGCAGTATGTAGCAATACATAGATAAATAGTCAAAGTGAAATATAGCCAAATATGGTGTCCCATACTCATAATTTGTGCTTTGCATTTAACACATCCAAGTGCAGACACACAGTAGTGAGTATTGAACACACACCATGAACAAACAACCCCAGCAGGTACCAAGATTCGAACCCTCGACCTTTTAGTCAGGGATTAGGCTATCTATCCATTACGCCTCTACTTATTTTCTGGTATATTTTCCTATATATTCTCCGATTCAGCTGCAACTCATCTATCTATCTATCTATCTATCTATCTATCTATCTATCTATCTATCTATCTGTCTATCTGTCTATCTGTCTGTCTGTCTGTCTGTCTGTCTGTCTATCTGTCTGTCTGTCTGTCTGTCTGTCTGTCTGTCTAATCTATCTGATTACGAGCTGTGGTAGAGCAGCGCCATCTCATGGACGGAATCCGCCAGTACATCGCGGATTCAAGGGCGGAATCGAATGTATCCCAGTTTCCTTTTTCGACACTTTGTAACCCACTTCCAGCGCGTCACAGTAGGTCAAAATCTTCCCTTCTAACAGAAACATCCTTAGACTTCGACGGGCAGGATTTGTTAACTATCCCCTCCCCTTTAACATTTTCAAACAAAACTTGCACTCCATCGTCTAGTTTGATGCGAACACCTCTTGGACTCTATTTGCTATAAACAATTCCCTGATCCCCGGTCAGTTCTCTCCTGTAGGATAAGCAATACGATCTGCTCCCCCACTCCATTCTCTATTTTTGTGCTTCCTTGTGCTGCCAAGCCCCTGACGTAATGCTCCGTGTTAATTATTAGCATGTGGGAAGCGATGCCGAGACTCTCCTCTGCTGCTTAAACAAGAGCGTCTGACTGTGGGGAGAAAAACCTCGTTAAGATGGCCAAACACACTGACCCCGAGTGAAGGGGCACCGCTCCCCGTCCCGTCCTGTCCTGCGACCAGCACCAATGCAACTGCGCCTTTAGGTGAGTGACTTCTGTTTTTTTTTTTTACTAGAGCATTTGAAGCCTTTACAGTACAAATCTGGGTTGCCACATCTCTTGTCTCAGTATTTTTTTGCTGCCACATTAGTATTTTTTTTTAGGGAACTCCGAGTATGTAAAATGGAAATCAGAAAGCGTGCTTTTTATTTAAAAGTTTTGGGTCTTTAATTAATAAACGGGTCATTTCGATTGATTTACCCACCAAACTGCGGACTTAGTGTGGGGAATAGCTTCATATGTAAAGGGTTGTGAATATTGTGCACTGACTTACAGTAGGGAGTCGAGCAACATTTTGTGGGAATGTTCTGGACAGTCGGTGATTCCGCTCGGTTATTATATGAGACGGTCGCTTGAGTGCCGCATGTATGGACACGAATTATAGAAAATTAAAGCCTGCGTTTATTTTTATTTGTCTACGTCTAATGGTTTTTAAGTGTAGGCTACATATTTAGTTCAACTTACAGTACAAAATATATCGAGATTGCATTATTTCTGCGGAGTTCCCAGTTAACAGCTCATCTGCGAATAATCACTATAAATAATCACTAAATTACGTTTAAGCTTTCTTACGGACTCGCTCGTGCCCGCTAATGTCTCTCGCCTCTCAGACATAGCCTACTTCGTATTTGATTCATCGTATGTCAGTAAACTAAAATTATAAGTCAGTGCTTAGAAATTGTACTTGTTTCACGGACTGATACCATCTGATATTTGCCAGCTGGTTATAAATGGTTAACCTGTTCGAGTTTCTTCTAAGAAATTATAGGTCCGTGTCATTTTCATCTGGAAGACTCGAGCAACAGGTTTATGGCGCGTTTCCAAAGACTTGTGAAACCAGCAATCGGGTTCAAAATATGTAGATTTTACAGCTGACAGTCTACTAACTGGTTGGCTAACTAATAGACTAACATCTGGCCAAACCAGCCTATATGGTAGTAAGCCTGTTTTTTCCTTCTTTGAAGTAATTATGGACCTACCTTGACCGTAAACGAGCATCCAAAACACAATTGGCAGCTTTAAAATGACATTTTCACCAGTGCTTGACTGTTTGTGTTTGTATTTCTTCTAAAACATGGATTGTATAATCACCACTCCTTACTTCCACAGAAAGAGGATGTTCTCTGTGGACAATGCCATCAAGACCAAAGCTGGACTGTCACTGTATGCAGGAGGAAAGCTGAGGAGCGTTTTGTAAGCCCCAAGTGGCCAGAGGTGTGGAGAGAATACCATCTCAAAAACTTCAAACAGGGATTCCCTACCACTTAGCCTAACCCTGTAACCCAAGAACAAAGATGCAATACATTGGTACCCACTAGCAAATAACATTTCAAAGGGCTGTTTTCTGTCAAAACTCAAGTGAAGGTGCAAGCATTTTTGGATACATCTGCGTGGTGGTTCTCTATTGAGTTGCAAAGCATTGTCACTGGGTTGTGGCCATCTCAATCTCTCCCTCTCAAAGAACCCAATCACCAAGTCTTGGTACCGTGAGCCTGCCCACCAGATCATGATGTTTCGTGACCAGGTGGGAGTCCTCGCCGGCTGGTTTAAGGGATGGAACGAGTGCGAACAGACGGTGGCGTTATTGTCGCTCCTCAAGCGGGTCAGTCGGACCCAAGCACGCTTCCTTCAACTCTGTCTGGAGCATTCCTTGGCTGACTGCACCGAGCTGCATGTTCTGGAAAGGGAGGCCAATAATCCAGGTTAGTACAGAGGCTACCACCTTAATCTGCCAGTGCTAACCACATTCGAGCAGGTGGATTTGAAGTGTACCTGTTAAGAGCTTTTTTGGTTAATGTATAGGTGCCTTTTAATTTACCCATAAGTTATTTTTATATAGATATTTCATTTCTGTATGTAAAAACATAATGTGTTATGTTGTATCCAAAGTGTTGTGCTAAATTTGAGGGAGCGCTTCAGTGTGAGTGTGTGACCATGGAAACTATAATACATTGGAAACCCAATAGCCCAATAAAGAAGGAGCACAATTATTTATGCACAGGAATAATCAACCAACATGCTGAGCTGAAGGCCTGTGGATATTTTATATATAAAGGTAAATGTACAGTAAGAAACTACTATTGCATATTTCGTTCTTGCACTCATACACACTCTAAAACCCGAACATGGGATTCCCATCAGAGTTTATAATGGGCTGGGACTCATAAAGAGCCTGCTTGTGTTTTGCAGTGGTGTGTGTAGTATTTTATATGAGGGATTTTAGTGCAGCTCTGTCACTGTTATTCTAAAACCTCAAGATGGAGATATCAGAAGAACTCGTGAAGTTTTTAAAGTGTTCCTCACCCTGGTGTGTTCACTGACATTAAAAGCAGCTGACAGGGTGCAGCCCAACTGAAAATTCTGGTCTGTGTATTTCTGTTGACGGACTCATACGTTCTCTCTCTGATGATGAGCTGCTAGTTTGTTATTGCAGATGGTGGTTTTGCATGCTTGTATGTGGTGGTGACCTTTGAATCTATTGGAATGAATGAATCCACTGGAAATGTGTGTAGACTGTGTTCGTCTGTGCATGCCTACCTGTGCGTTTCGCCTCGGGCTGTATTAAACAGTTGTGCCTATGTCAGCCAGAGCAATGTCAGCTTCCTATTACTCACCAGACGGCAGGGATTCTTTGGTTATTCAGCGTATTTTCTTTCATTCAAGCAGACGTCTGGTTTAGCCTGGACCCTCATTAAGTATCACAAACTGAAATCACTTGAGGCGATTTAGTTGTGGTTTTCCATGTGATGGTTATGTTTCGACTTGTTTAGCTTAGCAAACTTATAACTGATCTTACACTGATATTTTACACAGGTTTTGAATTTTTAAACTTGGGTGTGGTTTTGTATTTGAAGCCTGTTCAGGGGTTTCTATAGAAGATTAAGATTATTAAGATGATTATTTTCAAATAAAATGCCAGAAAATACTGTAATGTAATTTTATAATGTAATTAAGTTGGCATGTTAGCAAAATGACTGCTTCTGTAGAAATGTACATGGTTAATTAATTATTATCCTATTTTACATATTTATTATGAAGGAATCTAAAATATATAATATAGTCAGCATATAATATCATTCAAATGCATGTCTATATATGTTATCATTTTTATTGTTGATTTGATTTGAAAATAATTGTAAATATATTTTTATTGTTTTAACGTAAACATTTTTATAATAACCCAAAATTATATTTACCAAAATTATGTGTAACAAAGTTCTGGAAACAATGTTTTGTAAAACAACAGAAAATGTAGATGCAACTTTTTTTATTTATTTAACATTCATTTCAAAATTAATCTTTAAGTTCTTGTCTTATTACATTCAAACATAGACACACTTACACACACACTTTTTAATTACAATTTGTATTGTTTTTAGTTATTTTAAATATGTTTTATATATTTTAACTAAATAATTATAGGTCATTTATCAATTATCTGTTTATTTTAATTTACAATATTAATATTAATTACTTATCAAGTAATTAATGTCTGTCTTTGTTTAAAAATAATCTCTCTCTCTCACTCTCTCTCTCTCTCTATATATATATATATATATATACATACTCTCTCTCTCTCACTCTCTCTCTCTCTCTCTCTCTCTCTCTCTATATATATATATATATACATACTCTCTCTCTCTCTCTCTCTCTCTCTCTATATATATATATATATATATATATATATATATATATATACATACATCCATACATATATACCAATAAATGATAAATATAAAGCAATAAATCACCAGATTAAGACATTCCCGTTCATTGCAAAATGACTGTCTTTATTTAAAAATAATCTCTCTCACTCTCTCTCTCTCTCTCTCTCTCTCTCTCTCTCTCTCTATATATATATATATATATATATATATATATACATACTCTCTCTCTCTCTCTCTCTCTATATATATATATATATATATATATATATATATATATATATATATATATATATATATACATACATACATACATATATACCAATAAATGATAAATATAAACCAATAAATGACCAGATTAAGACATTCCCGTTTATTAGAGCAGTGTATACAGAGTTAACTTGCAGTTGGAAGTTGAGTGGAAAGATGCAACTATTTGGAAAGAACTGTGCCAAAGAGAGGAATCCACAATGACCTACTTATTTCCCTCTGTGAAGGAGCTGCCTTGTTCCCCTGACCCAAATGATGCAACTTATTTGCCTCTCATCTCAGCATCACACACTGTAACAAAATGCATGTGTGTTTTGCAATTGAGTCACAAGTAGTATTGCGTACATCATATTCAGTTTCATGTCTTTCACTTTAAATGCTAAAAAAGTTATTTTTGCTTTGGTAGAGTTCACATTTGCTCAGCACTTTCTTTATTTAGTTATATCAGTCTTAAACAGCACTGGAGGATTGCTTTAATTGGGCATCTATGTGATTGAGAATATATGAAGAAAGTGAATCCAAAACACAAACAAGGTTACACAATCCCAGCTTAGGTTTTGTTGTTGTTTGAATTTTTCGACCGCTCCAACCAGCATGGATAGTAGGATAAAACAGAGAGCGTTTGTATATTTATGTGTGTAAATGAGAGAGGGAGGTGTGTGTTTGTTGGAATATTATTCTGAGCTGGTGTTTAACCCTTGGCCCTTTTTCCGCCCCTCCACCTCACAGCCCAGAGGCAGCAGAGTCCAGACAGGAGGGGCACTGTTGTTACGAATGACTAACTTCATACCTCTGTGTGTATGTGGGTGTGTGTGTGTGTGTGTGTGGCCTCTCTGTGAGATGCATTTAAATGTATTTTCAGAAATGTCAGACACTCATATATCTAAACTGTACCAGCGGCACTGAACTGACGCTCCCTGTTGTGACAGGTAATGTGACAGGAGAGTATTGCTGTTTACATATTGACATTTCTAAATAGTAATTTTTAAAATTCTTGTCCCACAATCGTACAGCAAGTTTAATTTCAAACTGTAGAATTAGTGTAAAGCTAAAATAACATGGCTTTAGTATTCAAGGGTTTTCAGTGTCCCATGATTCAGTTTATGTATTGGCAATGGCAAGTACTCATTATCACTGCATATAATGGGAGGATTTGCAAGCTTGCATAACTCAGCACTGAACAAAACACTGCCATTTGGAGAAGTGAGTGGATTCTTAAACCCCTCTGATTGGCCATTGTGTTCCAGAAAACAGATATGTCTGTGATTGGCTACACTGCTCAATGCTGCGAAACACCTCTAAATAGAAAATTTTGATGCTCTTTTGAGCACAAAAACAAATACACACTGGAGTTTTTGCCAGATCTGTTTTGCCAATATCCAATTTTTACATCTGCAACTGAGGGTGCTCTTGCTTTCATTTGAGGGTGCATGATGTAACTCTGATTATGAGCTTTGTGTGCTTCACTTCAATGTAGAGTTCACTGCTCTCATCCTCTGGCCTTGAGACACACCTCCCCTAGTGACCAGTGTCCAGACCCTTGTCCTGTTCGGCCTGTTTGTTTTTTTCGAACTGTTTGGAAAAGAAAGAGTGCTTGTTTCTGGTTTGGGTGTCGATGTCGAACTGTTACATCGCACCCATGCATGAGCAAACAGTTTATTTCTGGCCCTCACTGTGTTCTGTGAACTCATGCCCAATCCCAGGGACAGCCATGGAGAACCTGTCAAATATATTCCTTTTTGCTCTGAATTAAACTTTTTTTATAGTGTCAGCCCTTTCTGAAAGCGTTAGATAAGGAATCAGTATGAAAATTTACATTACATTTACATTTAATCATTTAGCAGACGCTTTTATCCAAAGCGACTTACAAATGAGAACAATAGAAGCAGTCAGGTCAACAAGAGAACAACAACAGTATACAAGTGCCATGACAACTCTCAGTTAGTCTAGTATAGAACGCATAGCCAGGGTTTTTTTTTTGTTTTTTATTTATTTATTTTTTTAATTAAAAGACAAGAAAAGGAAAAGTGCTAGTGTTAGTTGGTTAAGTGCAGGCGAAAAAGATGAGTCTTTAGCTGTTTCTTGAAAATGAGTAAAGACTCAGCTGTACGAATTGAGATTGGGAGGTCATTCCACCAGCTGGGCACAGTCCAGGAAAAGGTCTGTGAGAGTGATTTTGAACTTCTTTCCTCTTCTTTCCTTCTTTCTTCTCATCTTCTTTCCTCATCTTCTCAGTTGGCTTGGCCATTTTACAGGAACAGGCTGGCCAGTATAACATCAATAGGTAGGACTTACAGTACATTTAGAGAACTTCATGTGAGCTGATGTTCTGTCTGTCATGTGATATGTAGAACTGAAAAGGTACTAGGGCATTTTCCGTTCAAGTTCCCCTGCACTGCCAGATTACTGGCCAGTTAGGAGTCAATAATGCTCCCAGTATGAGCAATATTGGATCTCAGAATCAGAATGAGCTTTATTGCCAGGTATATTTACACATACGAGGAATTAGTTTTCGTGACAGAAGCTCCGCAGTACAACAGAATGACAGCGACAGAACATAAAACACATAATAAAAGAATATAAAAATACAAAAAATACAAATAAGTAGATAAGGAATGACAATATACAAATTGACAATTGTAGGCAGGTATATTACAAAAATGCAGTTATGTATGTACATGTATATTATGTGCAAAATTTAAGTGTATACTAAGTATGTGTGTTAGATAAATTAAGTGTATGTGTATATAAATATAAAGTGTAGTGTGTTCAGTGTGTTCAGTGTGTATCAGCTGTTCATAAGATGGATTGCCTGAGGGAAGAAACTGTTCCTGTGTCTGGTCGTTCTGGTGCTCAGTGCTCTGTAGCGTCGACCAGATGGCAACAGTTCAAAGAGGGAGTGTGCTGGATGTGAGGGGTCCAGAGTGATTTTAACAGCCCTTTTGCTCACTCTGGATAAGTACAGTTCTTGAATAGATGGGAGAGTTGAACCGATGATTCGCTCAGCAGTCCGGACTACCCTCTGTAGTCTTCTAAAGTCAGATTTAGAAGCTATTTAGATCTCAGTTATGAACCGAAAGGTTGTTGGTTCAAACCCTGCAAGTAACATTGAACCATCATTCACCAGTAAGTCCCACTGAGCTCTTAAGTATTCAGTAACACCAGGTTGTTCTAGGAGTAAGGTTCTTCCGATAAGTGGATACAATTGTCAGTATGATCTCTTTCACATTGCTCAATTGGAGTTTTTCAGTCTTTTTTTTTTTAGCAATACCTGCACTTGATTTATCTCTCTGAAGACCTGTTCTTCTTGTTCAGCAAGTCTTTTTGACTCTAGTGAGTCAAGGTTGTTGTTAGTGAAACACAATGTGCTTAAAGGGATAGTTCACAGAAAAAATTAACATTTTCATCATTTACTCACCCTCATCTCGATACACTCAAGACTTTTGTTCATCTCTAAAACACAAATGTTATATTTTTCAGTTTCCACTGAAAGCTCATTCCAAACTGAGTAATTTATGAATTTAAATTAAATGTCCTTTTTAAGGCACTGATGGGCAGCTTGCAAATTATGGACAACATACAGTTATTTTTGTATATAATAGTTGACAAGCTGTATTTTGTTTTATATCTGGCAGTAATAGATTCATTTGTTTTAAGTATTATAATGGCTTTAATTACAATAATGATTTTAATGATTTTAGGTATTATAATGGATAAACAAGACCTAGACATTTTATACATATTTACAACCCGAATTCCGGAAAAGTTGGGACATTTTTTAAATTTTAATAAAATGAAAACTAAAGGAATTTCAAATCACATGAGCCAATATTTTATTCACAATAGAACATAGATAACGTAGCAAATGTTTAAACTGAGAAATTTCACACTTTTATCCACTTAATTAGCTCATTTAAAATTTAATGCCTGCTACAGGTCTCAAAAAAGTTGGCACGGGGGCAACAAATGGCTAAAGCAAGCAGTTTTCAAAAGATTCAGCTGGGAGAACATCTAGTGATTAATTAAGTTAATTGATATCAGGTCTGTAACATGATTAGCTATAAAAGCTTTGTCTTAGAGAAGCAGAGTCTCTCAGAAGTAAAGATGGGCAGAGGCTCTCCAATCTGTGAAAGACTGCGTAAAAAAATTGTGGAAAACTTTAAAAACAATGTTCCTCAACGTCAAATTGCAAAGGCTTTGCAAATCTCATCATCTACAGTGCATAACATCATCAAAAGATTCAGAGAAACTGGAGAAATCTCTGTGCGTAAGGGACAAGGCCGGAGACCTTTATTGGATGCCCGTGGTCTTCGGGCTCTCAGACGACACTGCATCACTCATCGGCATGATTGTGTCAATGACATTACTAAATGGGCCCAGGAATACTTTCAGAAACCACTGTCGGTAAACACAATCCGCCGTGCCATCAGCAGATGCCAACTAAAGCTCTATCATGCAAAAAGGAAGCCATATGTGATCATGGTCCAGAAGTGCCGTCGTGTCCTGTGGGCCAAGGCTCATTTAAAATGGACTATTTCAAAGTGGAATAGAGTTTTATGGTCAGACGAGTCCAAATTTGACATTCTTGTTGGAAATCACGGACGCCGTGTCCTCCGGGCTAAAGAGGAGGGAGACCTTCCAGCATGTTATCAGCGTTCAGTTCAAAAGCCAGCATCTCTGATGGTATGGGGGTGCATAAGTGCATACGGTATGGGCAGCTTGCATGTTTTGGAAGGCTCTGTGAATGCTGAAAGGTATATAAAGGTTTTAGAGCAACATATGCTTCCCTCCAAACAACGTCTATTTCAGGGAAGGCCTTGTTTATTTCAGCAGGACAATGCAAAACCACATACTGCAGCTATAACAACAGCATGGCTTCGTCGTAGAAGAGTCCGGGTGCTAACCTGGCCTGCCTGCAGTCCAGATCTTTCACCTATAGAGAACATTTGGTGCATCATTAAACGAAAAATACGTCAAAGACGACCACGAACTCTTCAGCAGCTGGAAATCTATATAAGGCAAGAATGGGACCAAATTCCAACAGCAAAACTCCAGCAACTCATAGCCTCAATGCCCAGACGTCTTCAAACTGTTTTGAAAAGAAAAGGAGATGCTACACCATGGTAAACATGCCCCGTCCCAACTATTTTGAGACCTGTAGCAGAAATCAAAATTGATATGAGCTCATTTTGTGCATAAAATTGTAAACTTTCTCAGTTTAAACATTTGCTATGTTATCTATGTTCTATTGTGAATAAAATATTGGCTCATGTGATTTGAAAGTCTTTTAGTTTTCATTTTATTAAAATTTAAAAAACGTCCCAACTTTTCCGGAATTCGGGTTGTAAGTTTTTATGAAGTCCTAATCTTTGGTCAACCCATACAGTGGTTTCATAAAAATACAATAACAAATTCCAGATATCAGTATCGATCATTCACTTATTAAACTTATTTATCTTATAATATAAAATAATGGATCGGTACCGGTCACAACATAACAATTGGATTTAATTTATAATCAATATACTGAAATATACATTTTCTATATCAAATACATTTCATCCTGTTTCTCTCAACCAACCTCAATTACCTGACATTATTAAATATTTATAAATCCTTTTGACCCATCTTTCACCATCCATCAGTTGATGGTCTGTTTTTTTATAAGCTTTTTTTTTTTTTTATGAAATATTTAAAAACATTAGATATTAATGTTATATATAGAAGCCCTTCAAAAATTCAACTGAAAAACGTTCAACAGAAGGACAGTGCAGTGTATCAGCATTGCCCTCTCAGACACACTTCGTTACCACTACTTGCTTCCCACTCAAGTAAAGTTGTTGAAAGCCTGGCGCCGATGTTAACTTTAAGATGTCTCCGAAAAATGCTGAGTTTGAATGACATCAGCACTTGAGTCAGTCTGGGACTGGGTGATAACTTACTCATCACCTGTTTCTCATCTTAATGAAAGGCAAAATATGCTCATCTCAGCGAAAATGAACAGATGACATGCAGGTACTTGAAAGGTATTAGACATATCGCCCTTTCTCCCTACTCATACTGAGTAACATTGCTTTGCTTACGCCATCTCTGCTGCTGTTGAAGGAGACTGTGTTTAATTTGCAGTCTTGTCTATACTGCTGTGATTATCTGCAAATTGGTTTGATTAGCTGAGACAGCAGTAGTCTTATCTACTTTTATGTTGATTGAATGCAGTATTCATACATGTTGCTTTTGGCATTCATAAGATGCTTGTGTCTTGAAGTTTGCTGAATAAGCTTTTCCTGTGGATTTCTTTGAATTAACTTCTAGCCCCAATCAGGATTCAGTCACATAAAAATGAATGTAAAACATCTCAATTATTATTTTCAGTATCCCCAGAAATGGCTATTAATATGATATACTAGTAGAAATTTTTCTGTTAAAGGGGACACCGGATATGGAACTTCTGAACTTTTTAACGAGTTCTGAAATGCTATTTATTCCTTTAATGGGGAACCTGAATTTCCAGCATCATTGCTCCAGTCTTCACAGTGTCACATGATCCTTCAGAATTCATTCTAATATGCTGATTTGCTGCTCAAGAAACGTGTCATACTATTATCTATGTTGAAAACAGTAATATTTTTGTGGAAAGTGTGATACTTTTTTCAGGACACTTTGATCTTTTGTAACTTTATTACCGTCACCTTGATCAATTTAATGCATATTTTCCGAATAAAAGTATTAATTTCTCATCTCCTCATCGCATGTTCTGGCTCTTTGATGGTTACATGGTCTCTCACGCCGACAGACCGGTTCTATAGCTTGCGCCATATGTGGGGTGAGCTGTCATTGCACGCTTGACTGCAGCTCAGAGCAATGCGTCAGAAGTCACGCTCGCTCTTCACGTACCTAACAGTTCTGTTTGCTTTACTGAGTGTGTCTCTCTTGTGAGGCTGATGTCATGTCACTTTGCAGCTACTGTTTAGTATGCTTTATTCTGCAGCTGGTAAATGCATAGCGCAGGCAGCTGCATCATGGTGCCACAATGCAGGACTTTGTTCAAAAGTGCTGATTGTGCTTTTAAGAAGTCAGACTGAGATGTTCCCCCTCCCACCAGTTCGTTCTCTCCAGACAGTCGCGAAGCAGGAGTGGGTATGTATTTGAGTATGAGGATGTGTTTCTTTCACTTGCCCTAAATGGGACGTTTTCTCACAAATCAACCCTTATTTTTGCACAATTATATAACCTCCGCAAAAGAGTCTCTGCTCTCTCTCCTCCAGGTAAGGAAATAAAGATTTCTTCCAAATAGGAATAATGATCAGTAAATGAGGAGGGGGTTCAAGTAGCACAGGGGCCCAGACATTTCCTTAAATAGAGCTCTCTGCGCTCAAATCCGCAGACTCAAGGCTCACATTCCAGAATAGCTCCGGCTGTGACATTCTGCGCCATTTGAGCACACACATAACCCCTGAAACATCCACAGGTAGACTAAATCGATGTTCCATTCCAGTGAGGCTTTTACAGATGCTACAGTCGTCGGATTACAGTGGCATTTTATGCCAGAGGTTGTCCCCAAAATTTCCTTGAGGAAAGAAAAGTCTGTGAAGGATAATTTTTAGGCTAGTTTTCTGGAAACTTATGAATTTCACTTGGGACTTGATCAAAAGTTGATGTTTTTTCCCACCTCATACTATTTATTACTTGATCATTTTTATCAATTTTTTTATTTATCGGTATCGGTCAACATTGGATATTTGCACATGGTATTAAATGTGCAAGCTCATTTCCTTTATTTTCTCCTTTAACAGCTTTTATGGCTGTTACGGTTGTCAGGGTTAAAATGGCACTTCCTGCCTGTTGTTGTCTTGTCTGGAGGGCATGAATGGAGCAGGTTTTTGGAGGCCTCATTATTGCTTCATTATTGTAATTATGGTGGAATTTTTCATAGTTGACATATTTTTGCGGTTGTTGTTGTCTCAGAGATTATCACAGATAATCAAAATATCGGAATGGTTCTTTTTTTCAGGATCAGGCCAAACCTGTTTTTGCACTACAGTTCGTTTGGTTCAGGATGGAAAACGCGGAGCTCATTTGCACAGGTTGAAAGCTCGTATGGGCTCAGATAGAGAAGATCAGATAGAGAAAATGCTTCGGGGTCAGTCTTGAATGGGCTCACATGTGGGCTGTGACGAGCTTCCTGCATTTGAGAGTGAGAGCTCATCATCCGTACTGAACAATAGAGACGTGCAACAGATGACTTGGAGCCACGGTGACTGCTGTGTCTAGTGACAGAGGCAGGTGTTTCCCACTTTGTTGTCTGTCCAGCTGAGCTCAACGGATAGTTCGTCTGTGCTGCTATTTCCAATGTCAAACAGGATTAGTAGCCATAAATATCACTGGCTTGAAGGAAGAGAGGAAGAAAGTGTACTCTCCAGCAAAGACAAACTCTCAGCACAGAGCGCCTGCCAAGCCAAAATTAGAACTGTCGACCTCATTCTCTAATTTCTACAGCAGACGTAACATTTGGTGATTGTGTGCGAAAAGGAACTGACGACGGACGGGCTGAAGTTGCATGCGTACAGCCTCTGGGTAATTAATTCAGCTGACCGAGGGCAACTCTGTCTGTGTAGGCGTCAGAATGTCAGGGCCTTTGAGACAGACAGAGGCAGACCATTCCACCAAAACTGCACTTGTGCCAGAGTTGGTAGTGTGGCTAACCTCCACAAGTGTAACTGGCCTGAGAGCCGAATAATGACGTAACTGCCTGTTACAAACATAACATCATGGTCTTTGTCGAAGTTGTTGAAGCTGCACTTTTAAGTTATTTGTAACAAAAATTTGTATGAAACTATTTATATGTAATTTTTTTTAATTAATGAAGCTTTATATGTATTTGTCTGTATATAATTATTTATATATACCATTTTATGTATTAAAATTATTTATGTATATACATATATGCGTTTTAATATTAAATAATTGAATTAAATATTATACTTCCTAATTAATTAAATGTGTATATATATATATTTCTGTGATTATGAAATTATATACATAAATATCAAAAATAAATTCTATACAATGATTTATATATGTATACATACACTCATACACGTTTGAAATATTTTAATAAGATTTTAACAAACTAAATATTTGACTTATTTTATTTATAAAAATATTTCATATTTTAATAAATTCTATGCAGAAATATAATTTTATTGTACATATAAAGTACATTTGAATATTTTATTTTAGTAAATTAATTCTGTATAAAAATAATTTATTTGTAAAAAAATAACACAAAAATTACATATTAAATATAAAAACAATATTAATATAGATATATTTATCATTTTGGATATCATTTCCATTTTTAGGATGCTAAAGACAACTTTTATATACTTAAATGTACTTAAATGTGGTTTTTAATTAATTAATATATAAATTATATAAAGTTAATACACTTTTATATGCCCTCAGCTAGAAATAACACTAGTAAACAGAGACTCCGATGCTATATGGGCATCTTCATCTTGGAAATGGAAAGGGGTATCAGTGGTATTCTCATCTGAATGGCTCGACCTTATTGCTATACATGTAAAGCTTTAAGTGCACTGTAAGGCCCAGACAGGGTGCTGGTGGGGTCCAGGCATGTGTAGACCTGTACAGACTGAGCTGTTGCCTGTTAAAGCTGCTCCTGAGGAAAGGTGGGGCCACTGAAGTTCAACAGGGGCTTCTTACACTCTTTCTTTATCTCTCTTTCTCTGCCAACTAAAACGTAAGCATCTCCATGAGCTTCGCACATGCTCCCGTGGGTGTCATTTCAGTATAACACAGGTCGATTGGGTCATTTTTTCAATCTTCCCTTAGTTACTTCTTGGAGTGTCATCTTACGCTTTTCTTTCAGCTTCCCACTCACAGGACTGTCTAAGAGTCCAGAATCCTGGGAATCTTTTAAGTGCTGCTTTGTCCTTCACATGGAAGCATTTCCACTGGACATTAGGTGGAATGCGGCTTGGTTTAGCCATACGATAATTCTCCCTTCTTTATTTCTTTCTTTCTTTCTCTTCCCCTCCCTTTCCTTTCTCCACATCATTGATGCTCCATATTTACCTCCACCCACTACTCTGCTGAATGCATTAGATCTTGGAGAGCCCGTTTAAGGAAGTGTTTGCTGAAGTAGTGTTGAGGGGGATGATCTCAAAAAGAAGGTATGTGTCTAACCAGCGTCGTTTCGGATGCAGCGCACCCCATTCGGAAACTGTGCATTCTTCTGTTGGACCTGTGGTATGCCAGCACATTCCACACTGCTGAGCTGGAGCAAGCAGCCAGAGGGATGGGTGGGGCAGCTCTCTCTCTCTCGTTCTCTCTTGTGTTCTTTCTCTTCTCACTCTATAGCCACTTTTTCCAAATAGGCCATTTTTCCTTTCCCCACTTTCCCTCCTGGAAAAATCTTCTCGATGCAAGTTCATACTGTGTCCACAGACCAATTCCAGTGTTGTTTTTCCCTTATAAGTGGAAAAATTACAGACAGACCTCATTTTAGACCTTCTGATGTGTTATACAGCAGGTTTGGTTGCGTCTGGTTCCTGTGTCTGGTTCGTATTGGCATTATTTTTGAATCTGAGCTAAGGTTGTGTGTCCAAGAGATTTAAGAGTGGTGCATCATCCTCCCAGGATCTTGTTGCGTCCTTACTGTGTAGACTCAACAATTTTAAAAAAGGAATGATCCCATTCTATACCAACTCTTCCCGTTTGTTGTGCTGACTAGAGAAATGTTGGACAATAGTTGAGGCCAGGATCACCATGGATGCAGCCACATTATGAACTTTACCAAGAGACACCATGTTATTACCACAGTGTTGTTTTTAATACTGTAAAAAATATGTTATTGCTTCTCAAGAACTTAGTATACACTTTAAAAGCTTAGGGTAGTTAAGTTTTATTTAATTTTTTAAATTAATAAATTTATTACAAAATATTTGTATTTTAAATAAATGACATTCTTTTAAACTTTCTAAATTGAATGCACGCATCCAAAGCGCGCAAACCCGCGCCTCAGAACATGCGCGAATATTAAGCTTTTTCAGAAGTATTGTGTTTGTGCTGGCTGAACGCAGGCTTACTGTATCCCTTGTCTTTTGGTGACCTTCTTGCTGTGTGTCGGCACACAGGGTGCGTGTGCTTCAGCTGATGCAGTCTCTGATGGTCTCATATAAATAGGGTGTTATCACCAGTCCACTGGTGTTTGGAGTCGGTGTTGTGGCTGTCCTATTTTTAGCATGAGAGAATAATGTCTCTGACAAACATAACTCCTCCCATGCAGACATGAGCATGTGCGTGACTGTTTGTATGAATGTGCGTGTGTTTTTATCAGCCGCCAATTGTGTCCCTGGTGTAAATGGAGCATCTGGTGGCATACGATGGGGGTTGAGTGTTATTGAAGCGTGTATCCAGGTCAAGAGGTGCACTGATGTTGTTACAGTGGCCTGCAGGAAGCATATATTCGTTCTCACATTAAAAGTGTCTCAAATTTATCTGATTAAAAGAGGAAAACCTCTGTCTGCGTACGGTTGGCTTGACGTTCTCTAATCTGCACTGCTTGGGTTTAACCATGCGTCCGGTGAACAGCATGCCTGCCTGTGTTTCTCTTTGGTTGTTTGTTAAAGGTCTGTTGATGTAAAAGCATGGTTGTGTTCTATTCATAACACAATTATTTGCTTCATATGTAACATAATCAGAAAGCAAAAATTTATATTGAGCAACGAAATCAGTTGAATAAATTATTCACTGACTGATTGTATGTATTTTACTGTATTTAGTTTTTAAAATTGTAAATTAATCATCTTAATCCATCAAATTATCTAATTAGGCCTAATAATAATTATTGATTTAGTAACTCTGAAGTAATTTCTGAATGAATCTGTGATTTTGAATGAATTCGTTTAATAAATGATTCCTTGATAAATTCACAATAACATACTGTGCTACTTTTACTATTTTTGTCTTAGCCTTACATTGTAGGAATTAGGGTTCTATTGACGATAGTCAGAGATATCGACGATAGCAGATGTCTCTGTCGATAGTCAAGACGATATTAGGCTCATTCTTCTATTAATGTATTAAATAATAATAATTATTATTATTTAAATTTTTATTAGATGGCCTATTATAATTCGGCTATCAGACTTCCCAGCTATTTCACTTCAGCGCCGCATTTCACACACAAACACACAAGCACGCGCATATGAGGTTTAGAGCCTGTAGCTAGTGAAGAAGTCTTCATCCTCAAACAGACGTACATCGTCTGCAGATAAAAGGTATTTTATTGCACTTTAACAAGTATTCTGAATGTCATAGTTGTTAGAACGCATCTCATTCTTGTTTCTGTGGCGGTGTGTCGGGCTCGTCATGAGGCGCACGGTGCGGAGCGCTGTATGACTGATGCAGCAGATCAATTCAACTTAACTCCAAATATATGACCTTACCTGTTTTAAATACTTTATATTTAACATGTTCGTTTATGTCCAATATTAGTGTTAAACTGTTGGACTTTAAATGAAAACTACTATCGATTTTCAGCTTTGACTGATTTTGCAGAACATTTAGATTGATAACTTCTGTGCCCAGATGCGGAAAATTTGTCACAGGACGCACGATATGACAGTTGTGTCTGAATATATATAAACTAGCTGTTTTAAATACAGTATTTTTATATTTAACGTTAGTTTATCAGTAGGTTTGAAAGTATATTTTTTTGATTATTGGTGATTCCATAGACTCTCTTGCGCGCACCTGCGCCGTTTAAAACAAAAAATAGTTATGATACTACAAAAACAAAAAGTCTCTCTCTTACTCCACCCATGCACCATAATATTGTGTATTGTCGATCTCACAGGCTGACGATATGACGATTTGAAAAATGACCATATCGCCCAACACTAGTAGGAATAGAATGATAGTTTGATATTCCAAATTTAGCCAGTGACTTGCTTTGTTCCTGAATGAATCAGTGTTTCGAGTTGACTCACTTATAAAGTCATTTGTTTAGTGAGGCTCAGAAGGAATAGTATCTCAGTGTTTTTTCTCAGACCTCGCTCCTCTGGAGTAGTTTGTGCATAACAATGTGCTGTTGAAGAGCAGCTTCTATTTTAAGCCAGTCGGAAGGTTAAGTGGAAGTGGTGGAGAAATTACAAATTACGACTGAACACAGGGATATTTGAACACTCTGCTCGCTGAGAGCGGGTGCCACGTGGAGTTCACTAGAACGCATTGTTTTACTGTCTTAAAATGACTCAGTGAAGCCCTAAAGAAGGGCTTTCCTCAGACTGACCGCTGTGAATCAACTGTGATTCACAGTCTCTCTGCAAAATGTTGCTTTCACTACATTTCTGTCTCTTTCTACCTTTTTTTTTTTTGGGTCACATCCAACTTTTTCATTCCATTGATTTAGTTAATAGTTGAAACACTTTTTAAATAATGTTAAAGGAGGGCTACTGTTTTTGGGTACATAAGAAGAGACAGAGAAACACGTTTCACCGGCTCCGGGGGTTTGTGATTCGACTGCTAGCTATGAGATATGAATTTGTATGCATTATCTATCTCTGCGATAGAATTAGTAATGTACCTTTTTGGAACTTTACAGCTGGCCAAGTCACAAGACTGTCCATATAAAATAAAATTTACATGTGTGGCTGTTACATGAGATGGTTTTGCAATATTTGGCGAGTAGGTTTTTGCTAATTGTCAGATGTAGGATTCAGTGATGAGCCACATAGAAAAAGCATAGTGTGAAAAAGAGGTCCGATGTCAATCTGGAATCTCTGCGATCTGATCCTGAAGGAAGTGAACGGGGGGATGGTGGCAGAGGAAGTCAGAATCCTTGAGATGAGTAAGCTGCATTGTTTTAGCAGCAGCACTCCCTCTATATCTAGCTGGATGGGTGGAGTGAAGGAAGAAGAACTGCGTAATGATGGAGGAGTGTGGGAGCCATAGAGGAGCTGGCAACCGCTGAGATAGAGCAGGACGCTGGCCAAGTTGAATGATGGGCTCTAATTTTAGTAGAGGAGTGTTGCTGAGGGTCATGAGGACTTTATTACCAGATAAACTCATCACAACCTTTGGCAAAGCACAAACTGAACTGAGCTGAGTGGTGACACATAGTGGTGGACGTACAACCTTCTCTCATCACTCATTGGATGAAACATGAAAATTCACTTGTGTTTCTGACTAAGCACTTTGATCTAATTTTGATTTCAGAAACGTTCTCCTACATATTACCCCCTTAAAGGAGTATTTCATCCAAAAATGAAAATGTTTCTGAAAATCCATTCACCCTCAGTTTATCCGAGATGGAGATGAGTTTGTTTCTACATCAGAAAAGACTTGGAGAAATTTTCCATTACATCACTTGCTCACCAATGGATGCCCTGCAGTGAATGGGTGCCGTCAGAATGAGAGTCCAAACAACTGATACATACCTCACAATAATCCACAAATAAACCACACAACTCCAGTCCATCAATTAATGAGGCAAAAAGCTGCAAAGAAACAAATCCATCATTAAGGCATTATTATAATAATCAATCACTTCTGACCAAAATACCAGTCCATAATCCATAATAACGCTTCCTCCAGTGAAAAAGTCCTTCCCCTGTTGTCCTCTAACACATGTCCACATCTCTACTCTACTCCTATACACACTGATGAAACATTTATGATTCTGTTTCATTACACTAGTAAACATTGTCATTTTTAAGTGCTAAACGTCTCTTGATCTAATGGTAATGATTATTTTCTGCATTTGCATACTGGTGAAAACATTTCATGGTCACATTTAATGATTAAATCAAAAGAAATGCCACTTTTAATTTTTTTTTGACAATTAAATGCAAATTCTCATTACCATAATGCATCCAGATTATATTTTTGTAGGGTTTTGTTGTGTAGTTTTTAAGTCCAGATCATCATCTTTACTTGTGAATGTGAACTTTCACGTGAAATTACAGTTGAACATTTGGTTTTCAACCACTGAAAATGGGTAATATTTAACAATCTGAATATGGAGTGTCATTAAGCTCCCCATATCTATGGGACTGAATGATATAGTGCCTTGACCACTGAAAATGTGTACAATTTTAACGATTTACTCCTTTAGCCATATTGAAATTCCAATATCTCTGTAACTGAACCATATAGGGCCTTAATTATGGAGATTCCAAAAGGAAAGTTTAACACCCAGTATGTAAAAAGGCATTAAAATATCTTAAATATTTCTTGAATTACAGCCATGAAAACTTGAAAAGTGCTTTTTCCCCAATTTTGAATGGTCACCATTAGCACATAATACAACAATGATGGCTACAATCAACAGATTTTACTAACAGACCTACCAATCTCTTTATAAATATATCATGATTTTCACATATTTCTGAAGTCATACCCGGATTACTCCGCAAATATGCATCCATGACATTTAATAGTTTTGCTTTTATCACTATACATGTTTATCTTTCTTGACAAAAAATACTAGCAAAATAACAAATTTGAGCAGGGGAAGTTTCTGAAATTTGGTTGATTTGACACAGAATGACCCTATTTTTCCTATAGTTAATTTCTGAGGCACATTATAATAGGTTGCGTGACCCTGGTAATGAATAGTGTCCCCACCGAATACTTAAAATGCAGCAGTTATTTTAAAGGAAGAGTAAAAACAGGGATGACTTTGCTCATATTATTTTTTCCAGGAATATATCACTGTGTACCTCCCATGTACAATGCAATAAACCACATCTCTTCTACGTTAAACTCCTTTTTTTTTTCTTTTTCTTTTTTGAAGGTGTTCTTTCTGGAAACATATGCAAAACTTTGAAGTTATTTTATTTTATTTTTAAGATCTTTTCTGTAAACCTGTGCTAACTTTTTAACTTTTTGTTTTTCTTATTTTGCAGTGGTGATCAGTCAGTGGCAGAGTGAGTCGAAAGAACGGGTCATCTCTCTGGTTCTGACCCACCTGCCTCTCCTTAAACCAGGCAACGTCGAGGCCAAAGTGGAGTACATGAGTCTTCTGCCGAAGATCTTGGGCCACACCATCGAACTTGGCCGGCACTTAGAAGAAAGCAGGCAGCTTCTGTCCTATGCCCTCATCCACCCCGCAACCTCCCTCGAGGACCGGGGGAACCTCGCCCTCTGGCTCAACCATCTGGAGGAGCGGGCGGCTGCCCGAGGAGCCGGAGATTCCCTTGAGCGTGCACCTTCATCTCATCACGGGCAGCCTCCACACCTCTATCCCCACCACCAACGCTATGGGTCAGATGACCGTCTCAACGGCTGGCAGGGCTCGAGGGACTCTGGGCTGGGAAGTTGGCAGCAGCAGCAACAGGGCTGCGAAAACGGGCACCTCTCACTGTACCCATCATCTTCTGTGCCCTCCACTATAAACGCTGTAGGTACAGGCAGTGGGACCAACACAAGTGAGTGAACTAATCTTCATTTTCGGCTTAACATAGGATGCAGTCTGTCTTCCATTTAGTCTGTCTATAACAACAGGTGTTTCATATAAGCTAGCTGCTATTTTGTCTATTTCATCTTTGGCAAGTGAGATTAAAACAGCCGCAGGTCCAGTCTAGCAAGATGTCAACTCTTACAACATTGACATTATTGTGACCATCTCAAATCCCCACTCATTTCCTTCTGGACAGTTCAGATGTTGTATTAATGACTTTGTTTATTTCTCACATTTAGGAGCATTCAGAAGTATCATGAAACGAGAGGAAAAAATGTGTACATGCGGTACTGCCGTGCTGTGGGCATAACAAAGATATTCAGAATGAATATATCTGTGGTCAGAGCATGATATTTCCAGCTAAGAATGCAAGGGTCTTTTTTTCTGATGAAGGAGACAGCTGAGGATATAAATAAGGGCACATTTAAAGCATTGCTCCAGCACCAGATCCTCTTTATTTTTGACTACTTAGGGTACTTAACCGCACAGGACTGGTTTCACAACTCTTCTCCAGCAACGCCAGAATGTAGGCTTCAGAAATGTTATCTTTCTGGTCAAAAAGCTGTTGTTCTTTTGGAACTATTGTGTTAATGATTTAGGGTAACCCTTTGTAAAATTCTTTGCCCAAAAAACTGCCTCCTAACATGCTAACAATGAACAAACTGGAATCTTGTGTGTGGGTACATTACAAAAATTATTTATTTATATATGTTTTTTTATAAATTAATACATTTCGTTTTTTTTTTTTTTTCTCTAAAGCAAATATTATAATGTGTATAGGTATATTAATTATACTTTATAATGAGGGATTCAGTCAGTTCATTTTGGTCCATTTACGGTATCAGATCAACAAAGAGAATTTACTTCTGTACAACAAACCCTTAATCGTGATTGTCTCCTTGACAAAGAACAAAATGTCACATTATATAAGAACATCTTTGAACATAGTAATTTTTTTCCACATGCTCACCATTAGGGCTGCACGAAAATGGGAAAAAATGACATTGCGATATTTTATTTTTCTGCGATATATATTGCGATAGGAAATCTAATCGAATTTTTCTTACAAATAAAAATAGGGTGAGCACACTTACATTCTCATTTTAAATGATTTAAACATCAGAGTATTATTTATATTAGAGTAAATTATTTGTTTGTAACTTTAGGATATGGTTTGAATTGTTAACATATTAACTAACAGGAACTTACCACGAGCAATACTTTTGTTACTATATTTAATAAATAGAACCTTATTGTAAAGTGTTACAGATTTTTTTTATACACCAATTCAGACGTCTCGTGAGTTCAGTGTTGGACAGGTCAGTTGTTTAAACCATTCATTAAATTGAATCGGTTCAAAGGAATCATTAGTTTGCGAATCAGACGTGTACAGCATGCGTTGTGTAATTATGTGGGTTTGACAGCGCAGAAAACATTTCATCACTGGATAGTTTTTTTTTTTTTTGACACCATCGTGTCAATTGATTTTGATTAATATGCGCGAGGGAGAGAGAGCAAGACAGCGCTCGTGTTGTTTGAAGATGGTGAAGGTGAGCGCGCACACGCGGCCTGGGCTCTCTTTCTCGCGCTCTCTCTCTCTCTCTCTCGCTCTCTCCCTCTCTGCCCTGTTAAACTGACAGGACTTAAAAACACATGCAAATGATAAACTTTTACTCTATGATGGTTAAGCTGTGCAATTAATCCGCGAATCACATTCGTCAAGGGCCAGGGAGCAGCTGGCCGGTACGGTTAATGAATAGCGGATCAACTACAACAGCCTACATCGCACATCCTGCGATGTGACTATCGTGGATTCGTACATCGTGATATCGATGCTTAAACGACACACCGTGCAGCCCTACTCACCATTGAACATTTGTAAATTGAATTAGAACAGCATCCAGTGTCCTTCTTTCTTTACTCACACAAATACCCTCTCACCTTCTCAACTAAGTACCACATAGCATCCCAGCTCTTCCCTTTTAAGGTATCCTTTGTGGGGGTTTGTATTTAGGGAAAATGGCTAATATTTGGGGACTGTAATGTAAGCTGGGCACCTATTTTAAACTAGCCTGCGAAGACCTATACATAGTCCAAACATTTACAGCCGCATATAGGAGAAGAGAGAGCTCTTCACACGGCCCATAACGTATCTTCTCCATCTCATTCTCGCTTTGTTTCCTCTTTCCCCTCACCCGCAACAGGGTCGAATATTCCAGAAGAGGAAGACAGGCTCACCTTTTTAGTAGGTGCAATGGAAAAGACTCGCAGCTTGTTTTGTTTGCCAGGTTTTCCCCCCTTAGTGGAAACAAATAAACTTGTGTTGGTTGAGCTAGCTAAAGCAATTTACTGCAGACTGAATCTAAATGCATTTGACATTGGGTTGTGCTTGTTTGCCATGAAAGTTGTTTAAATAATTCAAGTGAGTCTGCTTGAGAATGGAGTCTGATTTCAATAATGCATATTTTACCTGCCACTAGGTATTGGAAACAGGAACTTTTATTCAGAACTGGTTCTAAATAATTCAGACTCTGAGTGTTTCTTCTTTGTGTTCTTTGTTGTGAATCAAAAACATACTGGAGAGCTTTAGCAGTGTAGTCTTCTTCCCAAACGAATGACTCTTATGAGTCGGTTCTTTTAAGTGAATCAAAAATATACTAGAACAGTGTCGTCAGATCCCAAACAATTAAAAAAACATGCAGCTCATAACTTTGTTACTGTTACAGTTGAACTAAATTTAAAACTCTTCTGAAAAAAAAAACCTCAATCTGAAGTACTAAAATTAGTAAAGAAAACTGAAATAAATATAAATGAAAACTAAATACAAATATATAAATAAAAACTTATAGAAATTACAAAAGATGTAATTGACAATTTTTTTTTATGAAAACAAATAAAAGTCCATTCAAAATATTAAATATTATAATAGTTAATAAATAAAACATATATTATTTTAACTACAAATATTTTCAATATTTTTTTTATATTAAAATAATCTCATCATCTGGCAATCATTTTCCAGTTATTTCATTCTCAAAGACAAAATCGGTGATAAAATCGTTAATTTTATCTAGTGGATCGCAATCAATAATGGATTATTATAATAAAGTTCTTCAATTTAAAATTAGAGATGCATGGTATGCAGTGGTGCTCAAATTTGGAATAGATGGTATAACATTTTGAACTCATTATTTATTATTCAAAATAGCCCTGGAATATGAAATCATATCTTGTTGCTCATATTCATTGCAGTCCAAAATAATTTTGCATGCTTAGTGTGACCACCCCGTACAACTCGACTGCCTGATTGTCCACACTGACTTGACAGAAAATAGTACGTTTTAAAATATTCACCCTTATGTCTGCTTCGAGACAACAGAGCTACTAATCATTGCTTTTAAATTTGAAGCTTTTGACAGAAGTTTCCAGAAATATAACAGTCCTGAATTGTTTGTGTTCATGATGATCCCTGTGGCCTGATCTCACGCATGCTGTATGTTTGTTTTCTCGCAGTCCTGTCGGGTGGGCAGCACAGTCCTCTGAGGCGTTCAGTGTCTCTGACCCCTCCGATGAGTGGCGGATCTAACCAGCCTCTGGGGCACGAATGGCTCTCCCAGGAGGACCTGCGTCCCCGCGGGCCGGCCCCCGACCACGCCCCCATCTCTCCTCAGAGCAGCGTGGCGTCCTCGGGCAGCGGAGGCAGCGAGCACCTGGAGGAACACGCTGCTGTCCGAAGTACATTCCATGAGGAGGGCAGCGGGATGAGGGGTGAGCCACGGAATTATGTGCATTTTCAAACTTGACCAAACAGGAGACTATTTTTTATGTTTTAGTAAACAGATCTTAAAAATACATAATTAGTCATGATGAGCCCAGACTTTTAAAAACTAGCACACTCACAATAAATTTTATCCTGCATTGCTTTTCATCCGAAATGATGTGATGTCACTCTCAGATGTGCCGTCATGGCTGAAGAGTCTCCGTCTCCATAAGTACGCTGGGCTCTTCTCCACCTTGACCTATGATGAGATGATGTCACTGACGGAGCAGCAGTTGGAAGCTCAGGTTGGTGTTTTAACCCTTCATGCGTTCCATTGCTACGCTGCAAAAATGACTCTCCTGCTCAATATTTTTGTCTTGGATTCCAGTATAAATAATTAAACATATGTGTTCCTGGTGTGTCAAAAGTGTCAATTTTTCAAAATTGAGATTCATAGATCATCTGAAAGCTGAGTAAATGAGCTTGATATGTTATGATAGGACAATATTTGTCTGAGATAGAACTATTTGAGAATCTGGAATCTGATGGGGCAAAAAAATCTAAATATTGAGAAAATCGACTTTAAAGTGGTCCAAATTAATGTCTTAGCAATCCATATTTATAATCAAAAATTAAGTTATATATATAAATAAATAAATATAAATATATATATCTTTTTTTTTTTTACTGTAGGAAATTTACAAAATATCTTCATGTAGCTTGATCTTTACTTAATATCCTAATGATTTTTGCCATAACACAAAAAAAAACTATCTAGAATTTTGACCCATACAATGTATTTTTGGCTATTGCTACAAATATACCCCAGAGACTTAAGACTGGTTTTGTGGTCCAGGGTCACATATGTAAAATAAGATAGATTTACTTTAAGATATTTTTCAAGATAATATGTCTTGTGTTTAGAGAAATCAATAAAAATGATTAATGATTAAAATATGAAAGAAAAATTGCAAATAGGGTAGGAGAAATACATTTGTTTTCCCTTTTGAATTATATTTATATATCTTACCCTACTAACATTTTATTTCTCTATTTTTAAGCAATTCAAAAGATGTCTTGGCCAAAAATCTAAAAGAAATTGTTTCCATAGTTTATTAACTTGTTCCCTCATTTTAGGTTAATTGTGACTATTTAATTCAATTAAAATGAGGGAACAAATTATTACAACCTGGCCATGATTTAAATAATTTAAAATTCTAATTTTAGTGAAACCATGTTGTTGTTTTTTTTTTACATATAGGCCTTATTGGAAAAGTTAAACAGGCAATTTTTATATGTTAAATTTGGCTATAGATCGGCTATTAATTGAAGGGGAATCTTATATATTTTATCCATCATGTATGTACATATATACATTTGTACATTTTATATGTTGTAGCAGCTTTGCATAGTATGTGAATGTCAGATTTTGAATGTTGTTTTTCTCTGATATAGCAAGTCACCAAAGGGGCACGGCACAAGATCATCATCAGTATTCAGAAGCTGAAAGACAGACAAAACATGCTACGCTGTTTGGAGAAGGTCAGAGCCTCTCTTTCCCCATGTCAGTTTATTCTGACTCATAGTGCACAGACGTATCAATCACAGTCTTTACATTTGCAGTCATTCATACTGAGGTTCAGATTTGGGTTTGAACCTTTACCCTTTCAGTATCCAGCCTTGATCTTTAACTGCAGTTCCACACTAACTCTGAAGCCCAGACCTCTGCCATTATCATTTTCACATGCGCTTTTTATGTGTGTAACTTATTAAATGTCATCTAAGGACAAAATATTCGAAACAACAAGAGACATGAAGGAGCCTGATGTCTAATTTCAGAGCAACCTTTTCATCAAGCTTTCCATCTCGATGCATTTGTAGCATCAGAAATAAGACACCTCCTCCATTTAAAGTTTTAATGTCCCGCATGTGTCGGCCCTGTTAAGAGTCGCACCGTGCGACGGGGAAACAAACATGCTCGTATTTTTGGTAGACCTTTATTTTGTCCTCACATGTCATTTTCTGCCTCATTACATGTCTGAAATATCCTGACAGTTGCCCGTATTGAATTTATGGAAGTGTCTAAAATAATGCTGCACCACAACCTCGAATATAACAACTACGCATGCATCCACTCATTTGTCATCTCTCTGTCTTTCAGGATATTTTGGAGGGAGGGAATCTACGTGCTCCTTTGCAGGAGCTCCACCAGATCATCCAGACACCCATTAAAGCCTGCAGCACAGAGGAGTCTTCACAGCGCCACCTGCTGAGTGCTGAGGGAAAGAGCAGCATCGCCACTTCCCACCTGGGTGGAGGAGAGACGGAGGGCAGCTCAACGGTCATAACTGAAGGAGACATCCCCGCTCAGTTCACTCGCGTCATGGGCAAAGGTTCACACCTAGTTCTTCCCGTAATCTGAGAATCATTCGAGGCTGTTAGGAATGTTTAGGTCACCGCTTTCCTTTTCCAAACAACTTTATCTTACAGACAGAAAAATGGTTCAGAAGATGTCAGACAGAGATTATGTAGTTTACTTCCCTCAACTCTTGTTGAGTTTTCCATAACCATATGAGACAAAGTAATATAGTTTAGCCATTGTGTAAAACGTTTTTTATTTTTGTTTTATACATGTGACTAACCTTTTCTTTGTTTTTGTGACAGTTTGCACACAGCTCCTTGTCTCCGGGTCAGATGAGGAGAACATTAGTTCCTACCTACAGCTTATTGATAAGTGCCTTATCCATGAGGTGAGTGTTCAGGAAATCCAAATAGCCATTAATTAATTTATTAATACATGAAACTTCTTGGTTTTATTGTGAAAAATTCATCTGCTCTTTATTATTCCCAATGAATACAATCAAGTCCTTACTTGTTGAATATCCAGGTCCACTCAGACAAATGTCACATAATGGAAGTAAAATAGTTAGTGAACCGGTGTTGGTTTTTTTTAACCAAAACTATAATTATTAAAAATCGTTTTTCGGTAATTAAAGTAAAGCTGAAATACCTTTAATCAAAAAATGTAAAATGTTTCAAAATGTAAAAACGGCAATCAACTGAAATAAGTTCAAGTCAAAAAATTTTAATGACTCAAACTCAAACAGAAATAAAAATGTAAATTAAAAAAAGCACAGAAAAATTAATCATATAATAATAAATAATAAAAATGGATAATATAAAAGTAACTCAAAATATGTATAAATACTATAATATTTTATATATGTATATTTACAGTCGTCTTATCAGATAAAAGATACTGTATCAGATTAAAAAAATATATATTTCAGATTTTAGGTAGTATGCTAGCATTAGCATGTAAATGATGGCAGCTAATAAATGTAGACTTAAGTTAACTGAGCATTAATTTTGATTTCATGATGCTTAAGCCATTTATTAGGTGTTTTTTTTTCCAAATTGAAGTACAAAAGGTGTTTTAGTTTCTCATGTGAGTCTGTCGAGGTCAGCAGATGGTGAGAATACAGTTCCCTTTTCTGGTTCGTGTTATCCTTATTATTGAAACTTTTGAACAAATGACATGCTAAATTTTAGAATAAGCACACATAGTCCCATTAGACAGTAGGTACAGTATGTTGAGCAGTGTTGAGCTTGAAGGGAAATTGGATTGGAAATGGATTCTCTCACTTCTCTGACGTCTCCCACCTCTCACAGGCCTTCACAGAGACGCAGAAGAAGAGGTTGTTGTCATGGAAACAGCAGGTGCAGGTACAGTTCCGGTCGATTTCGAGGAAAACTCTCCTTGACCTAACAGGACAGAGAAGAAGGTAAAGTGGATTTTGGAAGTTGGGATGTATCCGAATAGTGAATCTGTATTGACACGGAAAATGAATGACGCATTCTACGGAATCTTGTATTTTATTCCGTTTAGGTGTTCTAAAAGTTCTAAATGTCATTTCCTTACCAAACACAGTATTCGGATTCTGGCACATGCCTATTTGAAAGTCACGGTTAGAATCAAGGCACAATTTGACATTCTTGTTCTGTTGAAATTCAATCCATTTAGGTCCTATGATGAGACCATAATACTGTAAATGAAATTCCAAAATTTACATAATATGCTTCTCTGACATATTTAAACCCTTTGGGCCAATATTACTGAAGGGTTTAACACTCTTCGTCTAAAAATACACATGCACATTAAAAAAAAAAGAAACATTGTTATCCAAGATATTCTAATTGGAGTTGATTTCACATCAATCAAAACATGTTGAAAACATGCATGGATAAAAAGGGTGCTTTTACATCTATCAAAGAATTTTAGCTTGTGAAAATCTATTGTATTTATTCTTTTTTAAAAGCCTCCCTGAGACACTATGGAGGACTTCTGAAACATTGTGTTTATTATGACGACACATTCTGAAATACTTGATTTTGATTGGTCAGTAATGGTATTTTATGTGAAGACTACAAAACTATTACTCTATGTTTTCACATTAGAAAAAATGATTACAGCAATTTAAATCGGTAAGCAGCTGTGTATTAAGCGGGATCATGTACAGACAGATAATCATTACTGCTAAATAAATTGCTTTTGTATTAATGGCCATTGATTGTGCATTATCCTTCACATATTTATAAATGATTGAGTAAATTTCAGTGGAGGATATTCACCATGACAGCTGTCATCCCGACAAAAAGAGCTCTGTTGCTCAATTTTACTGAATTACATCATACAGTGGACCGAGGACAGGCATTAGCCAAGAACAGTCCTTTTGAGGTTTACTCCATCAGATACGTTGATTAATTTAGGGCAGAATTATTGCCATCTGTGTTTTTATTTATTGGACAAAGACTTTAATGATGATCGGATACCACAGACCACACAGATGTGTTTAGGACCATGAGTCATGATTTTCCGTCACTCCCTACTGGATTACATCATGGTCTGAAAATAGACCATATGATACTCAACAAGAATCTCCTATTTTATGCCACAGTATGAGGCATTACAGACTTCTACATCAGTGGTTCTCAAACTTTGTTTTTTTAAAGTCCCCCATTGTCAAAATCAATACTAAGACTACGCCTACATAGAATCTTGTTTTTTTATATATGTAAATATTAAATTTGTTTGTTTAATAATTTTACAACTTTTGCAATTGCTTTCTCTTTCTGTAATATTATCTGAGTGGTATTTTAGGACACTGTCTGTTTCATTTCAGCAGTCGTTACGGTCAGTCTAACTCCCTCCCAACCACGGGCTGCGTAGGCAGCAGCGTTCCCACCCGGAGGAACCTGCGGCAGTATCAGATGCGGAGTTTGCCTGGTGTAAGACCCATCCTTTTGGGTACCACCGGCTTGTTCGGACCAACCCCCCGAAGCAGTAGCAGCACTCCTACCGGCCTGAAGCAGGGAAGACAGGTTTGTCATTACACAAACAATACCAACCCGAAGCGTAGATGACTTTATTACCACTTCAGACTGAAGGGAGCTCTAGTTTTTGAAGTGGATGGAGCTGGAGGCAATTTACAACATTCCAGAAATCCTACATCACTGTTAAATGGAACAACTGAGGATGGGGTTTTGGAAGCGTAGTGATAACCTGGCATTCTTGCATGTCTGCTCAAACATTTTTCTTGGCACGCTTACAATGGGAGGAAGTTCCAACTGCTTCTCTGTTTCAGAGTGTGTGGACGGTGGGGTTAGGTGCGCGAAACAGCCGATGAGTCATGTGTGGGGAGAAGTGTGCCTGGAGGGAGAAGAGAGAGAAGGGAGGGGAGAAAAGAAGAGGAGAGAAAGAAAGAGAGAGAGAGAGAGGGAGCTAGTCAAAGGCAGTGAGAACAGTGCACAGGCATTTCCTGTTTTTCCCTGCTCCTCTGTCGGGAGGGCCAGGAAAGGGGAGAGGGAGTCAAATAAAGGGAGTGAAAGAGTAAATGAAAGTCAGATATGCAGGTTAGAAGAACTTATTCACATCAGATCACTACATGAATGGACGCATCTTATAAAATGATCAGTGATGTGTCCGCGTGATACATCACCCTAAACCACCATCAAATTAATGGAATATATTCTTATTACCATAATGCACAAAAATAGAAAAACGTATGTATATGTGTGTGTGTTTTATTGCAGTAATGAGAATCATAATTGAGAATAATGCAAATGATAAAAAAGTATGAAAAATACTGAAGCGGATTGCAGTAATTTCAATATGCCAAAAATATATTAAAATAAAAATAAAATATATTAAAATAAAAAATTACAATTTATATATAATTTTAATAAATATATATATACATAATTTATTATATAATATATATAATTTTATTATAGTGGTATTTGTTTTCATTCATTTATATATAGAATAATTTTCTAGAAGTTTTTTATAAAACTTCACAGAATAGTCATGTTTCACACTGAATGAATCAGAAATTATATTTTCATTTTATCTAGTCAAGTAGTTGTTTTATGTTTAGAACAAAAAAAGGCTTCATCATAATGTGAAACTGTTTTTCATGTATTATCCATTAGTTTAATGAACCCGCTTATTTACCAAGTCTATTATGTCAGTCCTAGTATTCGTATGATGTGATTGTAATTTGGCTGGCATGTGTGTTTTTGTGGTAGGGTTTGTGGTTTGCCAATCCAGGGGGCAGTAACAGCATGCCTAGCCGTACCCACAGCTCAGTTCAGAGGACCCGATCGTTACCCGTCCACACCAACCCACACACCATGGCCATGTTCCAGCAAACAAGTAAGAGACAAGAACTCAAACACAAAACCCTCCCAGATGATGTTAAAAGGTAACTGTTTGAAAAAAGTTGCCCTCCAGTTAAGGAGCTCAGAGGTAAAAATGCATGTAAACGAAAAGCCATCTTGATAAACTTTGTCTCTTTTGTGTTCGTTTGTGTTTTTTTTTTTGTTTTTTTTTGCTGTGAATGAAAATCAGTCATCTACTTGTGTGCAGTGCATTGTGCTGCATTAAAAATAATCAATGTATCTGCAAGTTATAACACATTTCCTGTTTCTGTTTTTTCACCATAATTTCTTTGCCTCTCCACGACCAAACTATTCGAGATATCAAAAATCCCTTCACAATTTAGCATCCTTAATGTCTTGAGATCATTTTATCCGAGTTTGATGGTGATTGCATGAAAAACCTAGGAAGAGGATTAAAAAGTTAAACATATGCACTTTTTAAACAGTTCAAAATAGCCGACTTCCTGTTGGTCATAGCCAATGACATGCAAGTTGTCCAGCTCAGTGAGATCAATATGTGTACTGAGTTGCATATGTATACGTGTAAATGTGCATGAGATATGCTGCAAGTTTTCTGACTGTGTGCCAGATTCTTTGGCATCCTAATGTTTTTGAGTATGTCAGGGCCCCCAAAATGCCCTGGATAGTCAAAGAAAAAAATTCCTTAGAGAAACAATAAAATGTATACAGTACAGACCAAAAGTTTGGATACACCTTCTCATTCAAAGAGCTTTCTTTATTTTCATGACTATGAAAATTGTAGATTCACACTGAAGGCATCAAAACTATGAATTAACACATATGGAATTATATATGGAATTATATACATAACAAAAAAGTGTGAAACAACTGAAAATATGTCATATTCTAGGTTCTTCAAAGTAGCCACCTTTTGCTTTGATTACTGCTTTGCACACTCTTGGCATTCTCTTGATGAGCTTCAAGAGGTAGTCACCTGAAATGGTCTTCCAACAGTCTTGAAGGAGTTCCCCGAGAGATGCTTAGCACTTGTTGGCCCTTTTGCCTTCTGTCTGCGGTCCAGCTCACCCCTAAACCATCTCGATTGGGTTCAGGTCCCGTGACCGTGGAGGCCAGGTCATCTGGCGCAGCACCCCATCACTCTCCTTCTTGGTCAAATAGCCCTTAATGCCTTCAGTGTGACTCTACAATTTTCATAGTCATGAAAATAAAGAAAACTCTTTGAATGAGAAGGTGTGTCCAAACTTTTGGTCTGTACTGTATATATATTTTTTTTAATAAACATTTTTGAACAAGATGTCTTTTAAGTGTGCGAACAGCACTACCTGAATTTTGTGCATTATAGATTTAGATTTAAAATTGCATTCAACATGCTGATGCCCCGATCATAAAAATATTTCTGGGGTAAAATAAAACTCTACAGAAGCATAGAATTGCTTATATCAAATTAAAAACACATCAAATATTTGTTAGTGGTCAAACAGTTTTCTTTTTCTGACTGAAACCATGTCACACATTTAAAGTTTTCTGGCTTCTTTGTGCTGTGTGCTCCACTGACATATATTCAGAGCAGACAGATGTTCCTCTCCGTCTGTGGCTCCACTCTGACTGAAGCTGAAACTCACTTCCTGCAGCTTGCTCTGTTCTCATGGATTTATAGAAACACTTGTACTCTTTCAGAGAAAAAAGAGGGGCTGTGCACAAGAGTGTGTACAGTGCTTTTGTGTAATATGCTGCATGTTACAAAGACTGGCTTTGTGTAGCATGCCTGCCACTTTTTCTGTAAGACTCATTCCCCTTCATTTTCTCATTGCCGCCAATCCAAATGTGTTCACATTAACGCCTTGATTAATTCAAAGGCTTCAAAGAGGGAACAGTGAGAGAGACTTGATGGGACTTACAGAATTTGCTGCTTAAAAATAGCAGGTCATCTGTTCCATTCAGCCAGTGGTTGCTTAACTCAGCTCTTCCTTCCCACAAGGGATTTTCAAAGGCCGTTTGCTGTTGACTCAGCTAAAGGTGAGGGCCAGCCCGAGCAGCGCTGCTGGAGCCCTGAGCAGTCAGAGTCTGGCCCATCGAGACTGAAGCGACTCTTTAAAACAGAGCTCACATTTTAGACCCGTGTACTACCGAACAGTTCACATTCTGTTCAGTGCAATTTACAAGCATAATGGCAGTTTGAAAATAGAGGTTGCAATTTGGAACTATTTATCAATTGCAGTTTGATGACAAGGATGTGAATGAGGTTTGAAATGCATCTTTTTTGCTGCACTCATTTGAATTGTTATGTGTTGTGTATTGTCATAACTTGTTAAAGCTGACTCGGTTTGTTTGTCATTTTGCAGATTTACAGGTGCCTGTGACTGAGCCTGACATCAATAACCGTTTGGAGTCTCTGTGTCTCAGCATGACTGAACACGCTCTGGGAGGTACATGTCCACTTCTTCCTCAGTTTATAAATACTGCACTTAAAGGAACAGTTCACCCAAAAATGAAAATGATACCAATTTAAGTTGATTTGTTTTTTGAAGGAAATTAATACTTTTATTCTGAAAGGATGCTTTAAATTGACAAAAAAGTGACAGTTAAAGATATTTGTCACTTTCTATTTTAGAATCCTAGAAAAAATGTACCATCACATTTTCCATAAATATATTAAGCAGCACAACTGTTTTAAACATGTTTCTTGAGCAGCAAATCAACATATTAGAATGATTTCTGAAGATCATGTGACACTGAAGACTGGAGTAATGATACTGAAAATTCAGCTTAGCATCACAGGAATAAAGTGCATTTTAATGTGTTTATTACAATAACAACAGTTGTTTTAAACTGTAATTTTTTACAATATTACTGTTTTATTTGTATTTTTCATCAAATGAATACAGCCTTGGCAAACATAAACTTATTTTAAAAAATCTTAAAAACCATGTTATGCAAAGATATTAACATGTCGATCTTTGAAAACAGAAACTACTTGTGTACTATTAGATAAGCAGCCTCTCACTATTTTATCTAAAGAAATTTACATTTTGATGTCTGAATACTCCAAACTCATCTTTTGGTATGAGCTGATCAACGAGGATGTTTCTAGTATTGCATAATGTTTGTTTAACAATCTGTGCAACAAAATCTTTTGATTTCATCCTCAATCCATGAGAATGGAATCTGAGGAAATGGTTTTGATCTATTCTGACTATGGCAGAGTCATGAAACCCCACGGGACAGTTTCTGTCAGGAGCATCCCGTCTGACACTCATTCAAAAGGTCAAAAATCCTTTTGAAGTCCTTTGTTTTCCTTTGAAAATGTTCAAGGGAAGACTTTTTTTTTTCTCCACAACGTTTTGGTTTAACTTTTTGAGGTGCGTCTTTGGTGGGAGCTTTACATGATGCATCAGCCACAACAATCTTCAAAAGAGAAAATATTGTGACTATCAGTTTCAGACAGGAAGGAGCATTGCTTTGTATCCACATGTCATGGGATCAATGCAGTGAGCATTCCCATGTGAAGTGGAGGTGCATAAAGAGTGTTTTTTCTCTCAGGGCTGACACACAGAAGCTTTCAGTGCAGTGGGCTCAGCGCTGGACAAGCACAGCTTTGTGTTGGGGGAGTGCAGGCAGACAGACAGGAGAGAGGCAGGGAGACAGGCTGAATCAGGCAGATGGGCAGAAGAAGTGGGCAGCTCTGCGGTGAGCTCAGGAATGCCCCGCTCGCTCCACAGCTGCCAACAGAGACCGTAGTGTTCTTGTGGCAGCATACCCTAGACTTTCCCCCCTCAGGACCTCCACCTCCTCTGGTCAGCAGTCTTGCCTGGGTGTTTTGTGTGCCCTCATTACGCAGAATGAGACTGCTTGCTCTTTGAAACTGTATGGTCGGGAAGTCCAACTCATTTCAAACAGAAGCAAAAAAAAAAAAAAATACTGATTCACTGGGTTGTTTCAGTCATTCAAAGGCTTCCAGAAGTCCTGTGCGAAATTTTCTAGGAAGTTATAGAAGTTACACTACCATTCAGAAGTTTAGGATCAGAAAGTGTTGGTTTGTTTGTTTTTGTTTTTTGAAAGAAATAAATACTTTTATTTAAGGACTGCTAAAAAAAATTCTAGTAGGTTATATAAGTTACATTACTGTACTGTTCATGTAAATTAATAAAAGAAGACAAAATGTTCATTTTTGGGTGAAAGGTTCCAGAGTTGCACTTGATTGTGTCGATGTCACGATGTCACTTGTTTCCATAGATGGTGTTGATCGAACTTCAACTATCTGAGAGAAGAAAAGGGGGCGCACAGGGAGACACATGCCTGGCAGCAGGGGGAAAGGTCAACACGAGGTCACGAACTCCTCTGCCTATAACCCCCCCCCCCCCCCTCCACCTGCTCCCCTACCAACGCCAAATAGCCAATAAGAGAAGTGGGGCGTGGTCTACACAGTGCCATTCACTATTTTCTGAAAGGCTTAACACAAGCAAGTTCTGTCACTATGACTACTTCAGCGTGTTTACATTCGAGTTTGGGAGAAAATCACATCTTCAGCACTTAGAATGCCACAAAGGGTCTACGCATCGACGGGACATTAGAGGGGGTCTGTAACGCAGCGGAGACAACCTTAAATCGTTCAGGTGGCTGTCTGGGACGTCACAAAATCAAAACCAACCAGTAGACGAAACCAGATCAACACATAGCTACAGATCTGATTTCTGTGCCTCTGTGCAGATGCTAAAAATATTACGTTATAGTATGTTTACACATTATACTGACAAGAAAATCCGAAGTCATTTTTTTTCAGGTGTGAGCGTTGTCAAAATCCGAGGACGGTGTACAGCTTTAGGATCCTAAATGGCTTCATAGTTTACAAGTGTGTTTGTATTTACTGTTTCGTTGTAGTTTTCTTTTGTGCCAGCAGGAAAGCTGATTTACAACACTACAAAGACAGTAAGAGCTACGGATGGTACGGTTGCAAGAAAGATAGGGAGCGTGAGAGCAGCGATGGGAAAGGAAACAGGAAGTGATGTCAGCAGAAGGGTCTGTAGAGGGAGCAAGGAATGTACATGGATTCTGACGTTAAGGAATAGTCGAGGGAGATCAGGAGGTCAGAGGAGTGGAATATAGGAGAAATGCCAGATGGAAAGGTTGAAGAGGAGAAGGTGAACATAGAGGTCAGAGCTACAGACAGACAAAATATGCAAAAATATACATACACACATACACACAAATAAATATATATGTGTGTGTGTGTGTTTGTATATATATATATATATATATATATATATATATATATATATATATATATATATATATATATATATATATATATATATATACATTTTTATTTAAATATATTTTATTTATATTTTAATGTATTTAAATTAAAATATAAATAAAATTTTATATATTACAATTAAAGTTAAATAAAATCAAATGAAACAAATATGATATGTATATTAACTATATATTTTTGGCAAAAACAAATTTAGTGTAAACATGGTAAAATGTTTTTCTGAAAGCATAAAGATGCTTGGGAGAAGTGTACAGCTTCATGAATGATGTTCGTTCAGATACTGTGGGAATCTGTGGAGATTTTTAGGGATTCCGTGTGGGCCTGGAGAGGAAAATGTTTTACAAATATTTTTGTATGCATTGAATTTTTTTTTTTTTAAATGCACAGCTGTGTTGATTGGTTTAGTGATTTTGGGGAGATTACAGGTGTCATATGGAGGTTTTCAGCTGGTTTCTGTGTATTTGGGATATCACATGCATGGTACACCATGTCAGTAGGCTGTTGGAGCAACAGAGAGAAATATACAGTAAGTCACATCAAAATGTATGAGGAAAAAATACTAATGCACCAGTTACTAGTACAGAGCGCCATCTTGTGGTGAAACTGTGCAATAGTTAACATTAAATGAGGCTCGAGTATTTTTTACAGTATTGTCTTAATATCATCCATTATTTTATCTTGCCAGGTATAAAAAAATAGAACGTTTACAATAAGAAATTAGCTTTTAGTTTTAGACTCTTACAAGTGAAGATCAGATTTTTTTTTTTGTTGTTGCTTTAATTGTTTTAATCCGGAACATTAAAGTCCCTTTATGAGGGTGTTCAGAGATTGTCAATGATTCTTATTTAGAGTTTTTCCTATATACCTTTGCTTTTCCTGCCCTTGGTGCTGTGAATCCTTGCTGAAACCATCAAAAGTGAATTTGCAATAATATGCAATAGACTCTTCATCAGCAACATGGTCTGAATCATAGGGCTGAGGGGGAACTGGACTAACAAACTCCGCCCTCTCCTCCAAATCCCCCACAATTCCCGAACTGCAGGACTGTTGTATCCTGTAGTTCTCATGTGGAGGGATTTGCTGGCCTGCAATTTGATGCACCTACCCACACCCACATGTGTTATGCTTTTTGGCTAATCCAAAGAAACCAGTCATGATTAAACAGACAGTAGAGAGGCACTTTCACATCCGTTGAGTGGCGACCGACGCAGTTCAAGCTGCCTAAAAGAAAGAATATTAACTGTGCCAGCTTCATAAACAAGTTAGTGCTTCCAAACTAGTGCTTTTAATGTGCATGATATGCCTTAAACGAAATGGTAGCCGGTGTTTTACAAGCATGTTAGCAAACCATCATGTGGCATCTTGTTTCTAGAGGTGCATTTGTTTGTGTGTATTAAGCCACTCATCACTGCCATTTGAAAACAATTAGCAGATTCAA
>NC_081785.1:5509611-5537111 GCF_963082965.1 Carassius carassius
AGTGTAATACGTTGCTTCAATGACCACCCCGACCCCAGCAGGCTGTAACGCTTCAGTGATGGCGACTGCAATCTGTTTGGTTAGACGCTCCTGAACTGAAATCAGACAAGCAGATTTCAATATTAAGTTTTCAGGTTATTAGTGAAACGAACAAGGATTTTGAAGGAATGTAAATATGGTTACAAACTTTGTTTGAGGGAGAGGGAAGCCATTACCTTGCAATCTCCTGCTATATATCTCAACAATCCTAGTGCAAAACAAGAGACATAGTTAATAATTAAGCTAGTTTTATGTGAGATCATATGTGATGGTGCTTTGATAAAACTTCATTGCTCAGGGATTTTAATCGCTGTGCTAATGATAAAACCTAGGCCAGGTGTCTATTTAGTATAAATCCTTATTTTATTCAATTTCATTTAAAATCACTAAATGTAAACTAACAATGTGCACATCTTCAGTGTCCTAAGACAATTGGCAATTAATCAAAGGTCTTAATTGAAAATATGTATATTTACATAAAAATATATAAATATCTATAATATAATGATTTGAACATAATACTTATGAATAGACTACCATTCTGAAGTATGGGGTCAGTAAAATGTAATAGTAAAACAGATACTGTAACATATTAATAATATTACACAATTTTATTTAAAAAAATCCTATACTTTCTTTCTAATCTGAAAAAAAAAGGTCAGTTTTCATAAAAATAAAATGCAGCTCAACTGTTTAACACTGATAACTATTTAATATTAATAAGAATAGAACAAACATACACACACACACAAAATCCTTTTCACAGATAATGTTGACTAGGAAAAGTCAGTCTCTGTGCCACTCGGACCTTGTCATGACTACAGCTATTAAAAAGAAAAAAAGAAACAATACATTGTAGAAATCAGAAATGCACCTGTGTGTGTGTGTGTGTGTGTGTGTGTGTGTGGCACTGCTGAGAGCTACAGTTCGTGACTGCTGTTGTCATGTCTTCATTAGTGGAGTGCAGTATTATGGCTTGTACATAGTGAATGGCTAAGCCACAGGTATTGGGGTCAGATTGGATCAAGCTTCTCTTTGTCACTCACACATTGTGTCTAATCCTCTTACAGACACTTATACTCTCAATTGTTTCAAACACACACACACACACACACACACACACACACACACACAGGCGTGTGCATCTTGATTTCACAGACAAACAACTCCCTTGAGGCAAAGAGAGCCACTAATCCCCTTTCCTCAAGCAAATGATGCTGAATTTACTGAAAAAAAAAAGAAACGAAAAGCTGCTTTGTGGCAGGATAAATATGCACACTCATGAAGGAATCCATTAAGATTCAATATTGTGCATCATAAAAACAAAATCACCTCGTTGTATAACAAAATCTTAAATTTATTTTAAAGGATTGCAGAACACTCAACAAAAAAATGCATTTATATGATAAAAACAATACAGAAAAACTTTGGTAAAATTTGTCAAATATTATTAGAATTTAAAATAACTGCTTTGTATTTTAATAAAAAAAAAAGTAATTTATTTCAAGAAAAGCACACTGATCCCATATACCCCATTTTAATTGAAAAAAATAAATAAATAAATAAAAAGATGATAAAATGTATTGTTCAACAAATAAAGACAAAAATTATTTGGACACTTCCTGGAGGGCAAACATTAGTAGAACATGTCCATAGTTAATGTGATACAGGACTGTATTTTGTAATGCAATTATATTGAGATGGACTGGGGAACGATGGAAGTGATTTAAGTGCCCAAATACTTTTTGGGACCACTGACTGTGAAAAACAAAAGATGTAAAAGAATAAAAATAAAAAAAAATTATTGCAATAGATTGGACTTTCATATGTGTATGAGAAACATGGGTGCATTTTGCCCACCTTGCTAGTTTACTCAGACCAAGAACCCTCTTGTTTGGAAGGTAGCCTATGTGCACCTGTGCAAAACACAACACATTATCTGACAACAGAAACACAGAACTGCAAAACATGGGAGTTATATACACAATACTTTCTCAGTAAACTGTAAGCCTTTGCCTTTGAAAAACTGGACACCGGCACTAGCAAGCTACATGCTTCTAGTTTTGATTTAGCTTTTGGCTTCCAATAATTATGAAAGTACTATAGTTGAAATAAAATGATTATTGAGCCATATTCCATTCTTTTAAAGTGGTGCTCTTTCACGCCTCATTAAAATCTCAAACGTAATGTCCAAATCAGGCAAATTATGTAATGTGAATGTCTAATACATGACATGATTGATATTAAAAATAGTTGCAAAACTGCACAAGAAGGACTTTCTGTGTGCACTCTCCGAGATCGAGCAAAAACAAGGTCAAGCAAATTACACTTTGGGATTTGGGAGCGTGACTAAATGGTCAAATACACACAAAAATATGTCAAAATGCACGTATTGCTGAATCCTTACAAAAATACAATCAGTTATGTAAACAGTTGGGAGAAAATCAGATGTGTGTCAATATATTAAATCCTATATATAATATATTAGCATTATGTCTTAAAGTGACAGCAGCCCAATATATTCATGCTGCTGTCTGTGGACAACAAGAGAACAAGAACAGGACATAAAGACAAAAAAAAATTCACTCTTTGCTCTTGACTGATTAGCTTTAATAGCTTTTTATAGTAGGGAAGTTGTGGCCTAATGGTTAGAGAGTCAGACTCATAACCCAAAGGTTGTGGGTTCAAGTCCCATATTGACAGGGATCGTAGGTGGGAGGAGTGAGTGTACAGAACTCTCTCCCACCTTCAATACCACGACTGAGGTGCCCTTGAGCAAGGCACTGAACACCCAACTGATATTGGTGTATAATCTGACATAATCGTGTTACAGTAAATAACCAAGGTTACAATATTAACCAAAATAATTATGATTTTTGCCATAATCGAGCATCCCCACATGGCACAGCAGCAGACGAGAAGTTAAAGATGCAAAGAGCCGTATCTGTGCATATGCTCGGAAGTGACTGCACATCTGACAGCTCCCCCAACCTAACCTCCTCTCCACCGTCCAACTCAAATGTCACCAACAATTGGATGAAACAGCCCAGAGAAAGGGCAGCATCAACAGACATGCAAGGATTTTCTCTTTTTTCCTCTTCTGCTCTCTGTTCTGATGTGATAATCCTGCACATCACTGAACCCTCTTGGCCTTATTTCAGCGCTGCCAAACTTCAATCATCATCCTTCTAAAACATAAATCGAGCTTTACCAACAACTACAGAGCACCTGGGAAATGAGCAAAGTGCTTTTTTTCAACTTAATCCACTTTAGGCCAACAGGCAAGATGTGGCGGCTGTATGGTGAATATGTTTCAAGTGAAAAAGGAAGCACACCTGTTCAGCTCGGCGCTCGTGATGGACACTAACAGTGTTGTGTGGACGATCATGGAGACGGTGGACACTGAAGCGCAAGCAAGAGGGCCGAAAACGAAAATGAATGGGCGCACGCCTCTCTGAAGGAAACTGGTGTGTCATTATCTTGTTGCAGATGCCGTGACTGGTGAGGTAAATAGATGAGAAGGGATAAGGGGCCGCGCCGATGACGATCAGCGGGGGACGCAGCGGAAACGACGGCCCTCTGACAGCATCTGACAAACAAAATTGCAAGTGGCGGAAAAAAAAACCATTCAGTGCGCTTGATCAATGGCTCAGTCTATCATCAGAAGCCATTTGAGCCGTGACAGTATCGACGGTGTCTCTTTTGTCTTAAATGGCAGACACCTGCAGAGCTGTGAGCTGGAGGGAGGTACTAAATGTCAAACCTGGAGGATTAAGAGTGCCCATCGTTTCTGAGTGGATCTCAGACCCAATATTCCTTGTTACCTTCTAAATTTAGGCTAATTATAACTAATTAACTTGGTTATTGACTGACTTTCTTTTATTTGTTTTTTTTTCAAGGTGAATCAGAAAACCTGTAATGCTGCCGTTATGTGAGTGAATCTCAAAAAATTAATTTACAAGGCATATTTCACCCCACAATCAAAAGACACATTTAATAAAAAAAAAGAAAAGAAAGGAAAAAGTCATTTTTTAAATCTCATTTTCATGATAATGAAGCACATTTGCCATCAAATTCTCATTAATGTAATTCATTTTTGAAAATCATCCTGTTTAAACCCCTTAACTGTCACCCCGTCCCGAATACGGGGCGCCTACGGTTACTTCACTATATTACAATAATCTAATCTAATCTTGACAAACTATATATCGTTGGAAAGGTCCAAGACACCCAAATATATATTTTACCATATTTTGTTTTTTGTTAAAAATGATGTAGGAAAAGTAATACATTAATTTATGACTAGAGTGCATCCTCAAAAATCCAGATTATAACAGGAGTTTTGACCTTTGTTTAAAAAAAGACTTCTTCGATGGCTTTTTCTCGATCACATTTTAGAAATCATCAGAAGTTATATATCGACTGTAAACTTAAAATTTCAAAATTCATCCTTTAAAACCCATTTTAAAATCAAACATTGCATTACCATGTAAATGGTACATCAATATCATGTTACAAAATGTTTTCAGTCATGAATTATAAAAATTTAGGGTTTGTATCATGCACATTCAAGTCTATCTTCAAAAACGTGAGTGACAGTTTTAAAGTCTGCATACATTGACTTCAAACATTACTGAGCAACAATACTTTACACATATAAACTTCAACAATATACCACATTACAGTAACGAGAATGAGATTTTTAAAATAAAAATAAAATCAATTAAAATTTTCAATTATTAATAAAAAAATATTGTATTTGAATAAATTAATAATCAATTAATTAAATCAATTAATAAACTTTAAGAAATAATAAAAATGAATAAAGACTTTGTTAAACTCTTATACTGTACCGTAGGGTAGTGCTGTGAAAAAATTCATTTTTAAAACTACGTATCCACCTTAGAGGTTTAGTCATAGAAACTGCACTGAAAGGTGACATGAATGTGGCTGTTGATGAGGGTAAAAGGATTAGTCTTACCCGGCCAAAAATGGGAACTAAATGGTGTTCACACATGGAAAACATGTCAATATCCTTCACGATCACCATCTCGTCATGGTCTTCATCAAAGATTGCGTCATTCAGGACATCTGCAAGGATGCACAACAACAAATTAATAAGTTCAGACGGGTCACCGTCAGGTGAGTGATATGACACCTGATGACATCATGAAATCATTATATTTCACTCTTTCGCTCTTCCTGTTGTGGCCCAGTGTCATTTCTCTTAGCTCATATCTTTGTTTAAACATATCCTGTTTTATCTAGTGAAAAGCAACGGTCTTTTCTTGTGGGGCTTTTTAATTTCCTGGCCGCCTATCTTGGGGTATGTTTCCATGGACACATGGCAGACTGATGCTGGGGCTTCAGGGGCTTGTTGAGATGTGACTCTCATATGTGTTGTTGCCACTTTAGTGTAGTCTCCGTGTGAAGGCAGAAAGCAATCAATTTTCAGGCTGTTTTTATGCCTATGATTACTTCAGCGACAGATGTATCCCAACTCATTTTTGTTAACATTTTCTGAAAAACTGAGCAGTGTTTGCCCATGCAAATCTCCTCATCAAGCTGGCAGGGTGTTGTGGGTGGTTGTCAGGGTGTTGCTAAGGTGTTATAGGTCTCCATGATATTCTGGTCGCTGCAGACCTGTCACGATCATCAGTGTGAATTGTGATTTAATGATTTATTTCTATTCTGTTCACGTCATAATAATAAGAAATTTTAATAGCCCCATATAATTTACTTAAATGTGTAATATAAAATAAAATGCACTGAATAAACCCACAAGCCTCCGTTTTGTCTGAAGTGAGACCTTTGATGTTTACGTACTTCACAACATTTGTTTTTCTTTCATATTTACTCCCTGCCAGATTATGACTTAAACCCTTACATTTTTCCTTATTTCATCCTAATTTGGATAGCAAAATGTGATAGAAATTTATGCTACACAACTATCCCAGTTATCAGATCACTTACAAATCTGCATTATTTGAGGTAACATTCACTGAAAAAATAATGTGCTCAAGTTTAACTAAAGGTTAAGGGTTTGTTATAAATGATTATAGTAATAATAGTTATGCAAACACTACTGACAAACTGACAGTATCCCTCCTAAAGTTTTTCTGATGTTGTCTCATGCTTCCCAGAACCAGGAAAGGATTTTGTTAATATTTAAACAGATTCTGGTCTTTTCACTGTTCTGCTTGGTGAATAACCAGCATGATTTTCAGAAACCAAGCACACTATGTATGCATGCAGTGTTGTGTAAATGCTGCAGCTGATCGGAGCATCATTCTCGGCTGAATTTAACCCGAGGGCAGCAGCAGCAGCTGTTATGAGAGACCTGTCATCAGGCTCGTCCTAAACAAACAGCCGCTTTCAAAAGCAGAGGAACAACACACGGAAAGGTCTCACGCATGACGGTGGCACTGACAAAAAAGAACAGGAAATCAAATCAGCATCTCCCCGAAGTCATCCTTCAGCCTCGCTGCCACCGTCACACACACACACTCAATTAAACACAAACCTGCTTACACACTAAGCAAATATACATTTGGAATACAATAAGTAACCATAGAAACCCATTGAAATTGTGAAGATGTCAACCAGCAGAGCTCTGGTGAAGGGTAATGTTACTGCTGCTGAGGGTTTGGCTTGTTCTCCATCGTTTAAATAAGAGACAGGCATCCATCCAGGAAGTGGGGGCAGGGGACAACGAGCGGAATGAGTAATAAAGAAAAGAAACCATACTGAGCTGCCTAACCGCTGTAACTTAACCAGTATCACTCGTCTCTATGATCTTGGATGGTTTATGTGGCATGAGACCACAACAAAACCATAAAGTATCAGGAACATAATGATATAATGCATTATAATAATATCATAATAATTCTCTAATTTCACAATCCTTCCTTCCTTTACCAGTGTCTGTGAATCGTGAGTACAAAGGTTTCATAACAAGCATCCTTTAAAACACAAAACGGTAAAATGGAGCAAAAACAGTAGCAAAAAAACTATTTATTTGCATAATCACCCAAAATTATTTACAGGTGTGTGACATTTCAACATATATATTATATAAGTAAACATTGCTGTTTTTGTAATACTGGTAAACAATAAAAAGTATTATTGTTTTTCTTTCTTTCTTTCTTTTTTCTTCAGTTAGTGTAAAAACCAAACCTGAATATTTGAAACTAGTTTCTTCTTGTCTTTTGAATGTCCTGGTCGATCTTTCGATTTGTGCATTGTTTTCAAAGTCGTATCATGTCATATGATAGTCTTGTGTGAGTTACAGGCCAAAATAAAAATTAAGATTTCATAGTTATTTTTTCACTTTTATTTTATACTTCTAGATATATTTAGGTTATCCGCTGATATTCCTAACCTCCAGTGTGATGCTAAACCAATTATATATTAAAATATTTTCATAAAATATATGCAAGTAAACATAGATACATGTTATTGTATTGGTGTATTATAATTAATCATATTTTCCCTCTGTGTTCAGTTAATGTAAAAACATTAAGCTGCAACAGTTATAACCCAGAGGTGAATATACTGTGACATCAAGTGAGATCAAGGTGGAAATTCATCATTCAAGCACTTACTATGTACCATCAGCTTCCTTTTCTTGCATTAACCAATGAGTCAACCACCTCCCATAAAACCATAAAAGAAAATTCAACACAGTGTCACACAAACCCACTGAGATACCTAAACTGTTTCCTCCACCACTTTAAATGTCTTTTTGTGGGAGACACATAACTTTGCTACTTCAGAACAATATGTGAAACTGCAGGGGTGGTGCAAACTTCAGCCAATCGCACTGAAGAAAGACCTTCTTCTAGAAATCTCTTATCAAAGGCACGCTTCCAGTGACACTGCATGATATACCATCTGTGAACTGTGGACCATGTTCTAGTGATGCACATGTAAGTGCTGTGAGGTCATCGAGGAGAGTCTGCTTTAACAAACTTTTTTGGTGTAGAAAAGCAACATTAATACATTCCATATGCATCTGCCCTAATAATGCTACACAAACCAAGTCCAGATGTGCTGTTTTCTATGTGGAGATGTTGTTGGTAATGTGATGGTGGGAGGCACCCTGGCTCAACCACTTAGACAACAGCCTGAGAGTGACCAGTGAACAATTATGCAAGATAAACCTTCGCTTTGGGGTGGAGTACCTGTTGAGCCAGTTAATCAAACTGATGGCACATGAAAGTGTTTGAGGAAATACTTCTAACCTGAAATGCTTGACAATGCATTAGTAAAAGATGAATGGTTTGTGGGCTATACCATTTTCTGTATCATTATAAGGTCACAACAACTCCAAAATACCAACCTGATCTGATGATAAAATTTTACTTTTTTTAAAAGGTGTCAATTTTTTTATTAATTCATACCATGTGTTTTAAACAGAAAAGCAAATCGGAAAACGTATGAATGCAATCATACTAAAACTAATAATTAGCCACTATTTAAAAGAGAATGAAGTGCCATGAGAGTGTGTTGAAATACAATGTGAAAATATAACATGATTTTGAAGAATCTCCTAATTGATCTTTGAATTTCAAATGTAAAGGTATAGATGTAAAAATTTGATTTCACCATAAAAGTTTTCTATACAACTAAGTCTCCTGATTACATATGATAGTTTTGTGAGTTAAAGACCCACATTTTCACTGATTGTCTTCTAGTAACATTTAAGTTATTTACTAACCATGTTAACCTTGACTAAATCCAGATCAGTGAGTCATGAACAAATCATTCAGACCATTTATTTAGCTCAATCAACCTAATAAAAACCTAAATTAATGATTCATTCATTCCTCAATCTACTCTTGAAAATACGATTGGTGATAATATGATCTGTGAATAAAACTTAAATATCACCCTCACACGATCACTGTCAAATGGTGAAGACTTGTGATTTAGTTTTTTGGGGGTCCTTTGGGCCAATTTAAGGTGATTTTAAGTCCTTGACATCTTCAGTGACCATTCATTGTCCTTAATAGACAGATCAACAAAGTCTCTCTTTGTCTTTCACAGAATAAATATCATTAAAAGTTTAGATAAGTAAGTGATGACAGAATTTTAACTTTTGGATCAACTACAACTTTTACAACCCAACTTTCTGTCACATTGCTTCGCGTTCTGTCTAGATGTTTTTGAACTCAAGACCGCCTCTGTAAACGCCCCCTTGGTTTCATAAAACTGTACAATTATGTAAAAAAGAAAGTTAACTGAAAAATAAAAACGTTAACCAAAATCACGTTTATTTAACATCTTTAGTCAGAGACAGTTTTCCAGAGACGGCGTGACATTTCAGGATGTTAACTTAAGCTTGCAATACGCTTAAAATAATTCTAAATCAATTTAAACCAAAAATAACTTATAAATACACACGTCTTATCAACTGTCATTCATACATTTATGCAACTCACCGATGATTTTTTCCTGATAACCCTTGGTGAAGAACTGCATGGCGGTGGCGGCTCTCCACGGAGTTTTGAGGAGCCCCTGCCGCTGCGGATCTTCCCCGAGCCCCCTGAGGATCGTGGTGTACGCAGCAGCTATGCTCGGCAGGCTCATCTCATTGTCTTCCAGACTGCGGGTCCGTTCTTCCCGCCAGCTCTCCATCACGCTGGAGGACGGCACGGTGCTCGGGGTCCCGGCGGCACCACCGGCGCTCCATCCGGGAACTTTCACTCGTCCGTCAAAGTGCCCATTGATCGCGGCATCTGTTTCATTTTCATTTTGATTCATTTGTTTCTGTTTGGAGCGCTCCATGATTGCCTTAAAGTGACAGCTTGGGTTCCTCAAAGTCGGTTTTAGTGCTACTACCTGTTTTCAATACGGTTTAAGGAGTAACAGACAAACTTGTGTGAAGTTCAACACTCTTGTCAAACTCAACTCGGCGCTCCGGCAGGGACACTCAGGGGTTTTATAAACACTGGCTAATCTCTGCGCGATCCTATTGGTCGCCAGGGCGACTGCGTCACGGAGCCAGATTGCTATTGGCCGAGAGACGTGCCTGCGTCAGGCCACCTGTCTCGTAAGAGGATGAAGTATCTTATTCAACAACAACAAAAACCAAGGAAAGGAATTGTCTTATTCACATTACAGTGATGTCTTGGGGCAGATCAACCCATCAACCCAGGGGACTGACAAGACCTTTGGGTGGTGATGTTCTTATGATGAAAAATAAAAGCAGTGTTTCTGAAGTGAAATGCACCATGCTACCTAAAGGTTGTACAGCTGGTAACTTGTCAGTTCAGATCAGTTTTATTTCAAAATGCACAAAGTTCAGTGACCTCAAATGAACATCAGAAAACTCATTCACTTCACTTTTGAAGGACATCCATCATTACATCACTGGTGTGCAAGCAATGTTACATACTTTCAACTTACCAATTTGACAAGACAATCTTTAGAATAAAGAAAATGGCACACAAGGCTTAAAATGTAACATTTTAGCTTTTATTATGATTGTTTTACATACAGTACAAAACTTCACAAAAACATATGTACAAACCATCCAAAGCATTCAGGATTTCACTAGATTTGAATAAGAGAGCTAGTTATTAACCATCTTCTCATTGCAAATTTTTTAAAGAGACTTTGCTTCATTTCAAATGCAAATGAAGAGACGCACAGTGCTTTCAAAAGAGCTCAAACTTGAGAACAAATAGATCACAAATGAGCAGGCAGTCTATATGACAGAATGAGAGGTCAGAGAATTACAGTAAACAAAAAAAAAAAAACTTTTGGTTTTCCCCCAAATCTATATTAAAATAATGAGCATTAAACAAAGTCATGTTAAGTGCTATTCTTCGTTAAATGCAAACGCAGAGAGTTTAGCAGAAGTGTCCAGTGGCTTTTTCTTTTTGGTGCTGCCCTCATCCGACTCCATTTGTTCATCTGCTTTTCCTTCTTCATCTTCACGCTTTCGTTTCTTGGGGTCAGCATCGCCCTTTGCTCTCTCCCTCCAGTTCTGAATCAAAAGATAAAATGGAATTATGTTCATTCATGTACATGCTTGCAAAAATCACACAAGCAATAAACAATATCATTCCAATAAGCCTGTTATTGTAATTAAAATTGTTTGTGTAAACAAAAGCAGTGAACCTTTCCCGACGACCATGATGAGTCACCAGACCCATTTCACATATTAGCCCCGGGGCCCTTTTTGCACGCCCCCCCACACACACACACTGCACGCCATTCTTCATTGTTATGCACTCTTTCAGCGGCTGATGCCACCCCCAAGTCATTAACATAAGATCAATGAGTGCAGCACACACCCCCAGCCAGGGTTTCCAGAGCAACAGGCGTCCTAACCATTTCCCATCCAGGCTGGAGTGTGTGAAGAGTCATTCTGCCCTGCACTGAGTGGCCCTGTGGGTGCAGGCTCACGAACAGATTGTACATACAGCAGAGAATGAGTGTTTGGAAAGCACCCACACATAGACAGGTAAGTGGAGATCAGAAAATAGGAAGATACTTGCTAATAAACAGTGTTGTCATGGATAAACTGGCTTAGAGCTTTAGGATCAAATTACAAAATCAAGGAAACTGAACAAGAGAAAAAAAAGAAAGTACATGAATGTAATCTGTTACACAACCAATGCACGTGCAAAAAAAAAACTGAAACAGGGAAATTCCTAGGTAACCTTCCTGAATATAATAATAGACTGAATGATAACTAAACAGTTTAAGATAAATGTGCATGTGTCACAATGAAAAGTCTTACCACCATGCCTTCCTTGAGAACATCCATTTCCTCAAAGTAAGGATTGTCTGTTAGAATGCTCTTCCTATTCTCCTCAAGCCACAGCTGAAAGCCAGTTTTCGGCCAAAAAGGAAGTAAACTGTAGTTACAGACATGACAGCAAACAAAACATTAAAAAGAATGACAGCTTAAAGGTGATTATACTGGTTTTAGCCAGCACAAGTCATTAACAGCTGATTAATCGGTCAATATTCTACTTTGAGATTATTTACATCAGGTAAAAAACATTTGGATTGATTTGTTAATCTAACATCAATAAATAAATACGGATTATAAATAATAATGACTGACTATAATTAATTTTAGAATGGAGTTATATTGTCAATGATCTGATTAATTTTGGGAGTTTTTCATTCAAATACTTATTATCTATGCCAATTTGTAAATGTTATTATATTTTATAGTATACCTGATTTCACTTAGACACACTACCAAGAGGTTAAGGCTTTTGTCTTAAAACATTTTTTTTTTACAGATTTACTCTACTGTTCTCATTTATTAATATATAAAGTTATTAACAAAAGTAATCATTACATTTTGAAAGTAAAATAATTTAATGTTCTTACATAATTACAATAAAAGTAGTAAGAAACATCTCTCTTACTTTCTGTTTTCAATATTTTCCGCTGACGCTGGAGGTGTAGCTGCAGGAGCCGGTTTGACTTTCTCTGCTTCTGACTGGCTATCCTCCGGTTTCTTATGGTTTCCTTTAGAGGCACTCATCTGGAGCAGAGTGGGTCTGAAAAACAGGGCCTTGCAAATTAACACGGACTCAAAACATGTAATTATCTGTTACATAAAAATCATGGAATTTTTGTGTGTAGCACACTGGCTAAAGAACATAATGTTGTTTATGTTCCAATAGAAACACCTCTGACATTTCACCTGAACAAATGTTCTACCATCAGAACTAAACATTCTGGAGGAAAGGATACTAGATAACCAGGTCATCCCAGGCAGACCGAGCTGAGAGTGAGTTTTATGGGGTGAGACAGAGTGTGTGACCCTGCAGAGCTGGAGAACATTTGTATTTGAGCAACACACTGTACCTTGGACTTGGGTTTGGGTGCCAGGGGCTTCAGGACTGGGGCTTTGCCCTGTTTTGATGTGCTGCCGAGAGGTGTGGGTTTTCTGTTGGACATCGTCATGCTGTCCAAAACGTTAGTTGTTCTGGGCTGACCAGCTGGTGAACTTGATGACTTTCCTGCTCCAGACACCTGTAATTAAAAAATATTAATCAAGTATTCTTGAAACACAACATTTAAAAGGAGCTTAATTTCTTTATGATTTCTGCAATTCTAACCTTAAAAGGGTTAACGCGTCCTTCTTTGCTCACTGTGACACAAGCAGACACTCATATATAATCGTGGCCCATTTGTGCCACTCAAAAAGTTATTTAAAAAGTGCAGTTAATTTGAAAGACAAGTTAAAGAAATAAAAAAACTGCAAACTGAAAAATTCCTGTATTTTCCCCCCATGTTTTTAACCTTTTAATATTTTACAGTCTCTGCACTGGCTACCTATTAAGTTCCGTATCAGTTACAAATTATCATTACTTACCTATAAGGTCCTAAATGGTTTAGCTCCTGCGTACCTAACTAGCCTTCTACCACGCTACAACCCATCACGCACCCTAAGGTCACAAAACACTGGACTTTTGGTAGTTCCTAGGATAGCAAAGTCCACTAAAAGAGGTAGAGCTTTTTCACATTTGGCTCCCAAACTCTGGAATAGCCTTCCTGATAATGTTCGGGGTTCAGACACAGTTTCTCTGTTTAAATCTAGATTAAAGACACATCTCTTTCGCCAAGCATTCGAATAATGTATCTCTTAAATTGTGAGTGTAGTTGCATCTTATCAAATGCCAGTTTTATTCTTTAGCTTGGGTTAAACTAATTTTACTTTGTTGGATCAGCATCTATGCTAATGATGTCTCTATTTGTTTCTATGTTTTGGTAACTAGGATTTACACAAGCTCCAGTCTGGATCCAGAACACCTGAGAAGAGATGATGCTGACCCTCAGAGGACCACAGATGATGCTAACCCTGAATCAACAAACAGAACTAACAAATATTGCTACAAGTGTGACTGCATCATATAATAATTATTAATAATATTAATAATGTTCATCGTCTGGCTGACTACGTCTTGTATTAATTTTTCAAAAATCCTGTCATACGTGCACAAACTGACAGTCACCACTTATAAGCTACTACTAAATATTGTAGAAACATAATTTTCTGTAAAGTTGCTTTGTAACGATTTGTATTGTAAAAAGCGCTATACAAATAAACTTTAAATTGAATATTTGATTTATCAATTCATAGTCGATTTATTCTATTTTTATATTCTGTATCCTCTCAGGTGATTTCACTCCTTTTTTGAAGGGATTCAAACCTGGAAAGTTTAAAATATGTTCATTTCAAAAACCAAATATAATTAAAAAAAATCAAATTCAATAAAAAACAAGACTCATGCCGAAAACAAGTAATGTGCACAGAAGACAAGTCAATAAAGAATGCTTTTATTTTAAAGATCAAGAAATGTATAACTGATATGCAAAGAGCTTTTGCTTTGATATCCTTTAATACACTTTACTTTTCAGATACGAGTATGGAGGAAAAGCTAGCACATTTACTTAGTTTAGCAGTCTCTGTTGATTCTTCTGCATCCATTTGCTCTTCCTGTGGATATAAAATACCCTATGCATGCATTACCATATTCAACTTTTAAATCATTTGATTCAGAGCTCTCACTCATTTTCATCAATAGATTTTCATTATGACTACTGAAAGTGACTACGGAAAGGACATTTTAAAGATATCGCACTCACAGTGCAGATTATGTATTTTAAAGCAGAGCATAACAACAAACAAGTATTTAAAACATAATTTCAAGAGTTTTTCTAGGCCTATTCCAGAGATTCCAGAAATGTTCTACAGAAATCAAATGGTGAAATTCAATCCAGGCAAATGGGATTGAATTTAGCCGGGCTTTAACTTCCTGTCCTGGCCACGTGAATGACTTACAGCGAACATCTTCATTAGCAGTTCCTGCTGCTCTTTCTCAGCCCGAGACTGACCCTCACTGTCAATTTCATAACCACTGGATGATAGAAAGCTATAGTGGTTTTGAAAGAGCACGGACCGCCAGTACTGCTCCTACAAAATATAAACAGAGCAATCATGTCTTATTCAGTTATATGTTTAAAAAAAAAAACGTTATATGATAAAGCAAATCAGACAAGCAATGGACTGCCAAGATGCCAAGATAGGGAAGGGCACAACTGACTTTCAGTCTAGGTCAAGGAGAGTAATACTACATGGAAAAGAATATGAAATGAAATACAATAAAATAGCACAAGGCAATGAAAGAGAACATGTTTTGAAAAGTAAAAAGTTAATAATTCTGCCCCATATATATATATACAGGCCAATAATTTTAAATAAATAAATGTTGTTGTCTTTTTGAGTCCTCAAACAAGATACTATAGTTTAAATGAATTTCTCAGATTGACTCCAGGATTTTATCTCATACCTCCATTTGGCCTTTCTCTGTGGTGGTCTGGCAATAAGACAGGTTAAAGGGCAAGACGGCCACGGCGGGGCAAGGTAGGGTGGGTGGGTAACGTGCCCCTTTACATGGAATACACCTGAGAAAGAGGATGAAGATCCCCAGCATAATTGGCTGCTTGGAAATTTTGAATTAGAATGATTAGAATTTTGTGAGTCAAGGAAAATGAATGCAAAGAGAAAGATGCACCTGAGCTGCTGTGGATTCTCATGAACCCCAACAACCCAGTAATGGTCTGATTTGCTCTTGCAGCTGTCTCTGGTGTTACAGACAGGAGTCCATATGTTCCCCAGGGTCCGGTTCAGCATACGTACGACTCCCTCCGAGTCAATACAGCACGGGCTTCCTGAAAAAAGATCAAGTAAAAACAATTACATTGTGAAATATTATTACAATTTTAAATAAATGTTTTCTATTTTAATATATTTTAAATATAAATTATTCCTGAGATGGCAAAGCTGAATTTTCAGCATAATTACTACAGTCTTCATTGTCACATGATCCTTCAAAAATAATTATAATATGCTTATTTAGTGTTCCAGAAACATTTCTTGCAATTACCAATGCTGGAAACAGCTGTGTTGCTTAACATTTTTGTGGAAATTGTAATATGTAATTTTAGGATTCTCTGAATGGAAAGAACAGCATTTATTAAAAAAAAAAAACTTAGTGACTCCAAACTTTTTAACAGTAGTTAAACAGGAAATTGAAGTAAAAAAAAATCTCCGGGCTGTTGTATTCATTTTTCCATTTCCTTAATGGGGTCATATGATGCGATTTCAAGTTTTCCTTTCTCTTTGGAGTGCTACAAGCTGTTCATGAATAGATAAGATCTCTAAATTTGCAAAGACTAAAGTCTCAAACCCAAAGAGATATTCTTTATAAAAGTTAAGACTCCATAAACAAAAACTGGATAAAATGTAGGTACAATCATATGACGAAATGCTGTATGTAAATTGTCCACATGTTCATAGATATGTTCATTATTTCCTGTGCTGTGTTTTTGTTTTAATATGTTTTTGTTTGTATTAATTAAAATGTTTAATAAAAAGAATATATAAAAGTTAAGACTCGTCCATGCCCCCCTAAAACACCTTGTTTAAACATGCCCTCATGTCTACGTCACTGTGTGGGAAGATTTGCATAACACTGCCCAAATGTAAAAGGACAGTATAAGTCATTATAATCAGTAATTATGTCCCCACTGGATGTCACAAATATCTCGTTTGTATTGGATTTTATGGGTTTTGTCTTATTGCACCAGAACACGGCATCACAGTATGTCAAGGGGCATAAGAACGCTGAGCTTTGTAGAAACAGACTAAGAGGAAATAGACAGAGGAAAAACAAAAATGTACAGTATGTAGAAAATAATGTGTTTTTAACCTTAAACCGCACAAACACATTAGTACCTCTGTGATACACAAGGAGCTCAGTTTTCAATATTCTTTCTACATGTTCATCTCTTTCTGTCATTATGTTTAAGGAATTGACTTACTGAAAAATGACATGTATCAAATCAACAAGTGTCAGGGTATGATTATGTAACAACCCTGGTATCGTTTTTACATTTCCACAGAAAAGAAGTTCCCAGTAACAAAAAAAAGTACCATAGTTTCTTAATATTCAAATTTACCACGAATGCTCATTATCTGAAATACAACTTCTATTACACCTATTGTAATTTATTCTCTTAAAGCAAAGAATTCACTACCGGATTTCTACTGGATTAGTAGTTATCCAGATAAAAATGGAGGCAAAGTGTAAATTTGCTTTGTAAACAAGAGCTAGCAGTTGAGGACAAAGGGGAATCTACAGATCAAGGTTCACATCAGCTGCTGCTGACCGTAATCAGATTACCATGAAACCAGCCCTGCTGAATACAAATTAACTTCATTAATGCATCCAAACTAAAGAAATGAAAGAAACTATGTCAATAATTAAAACTAAGATCTTGTACCTGGCAAGCTCTTCAGTTCCCTCACAGGCCAGCAGCACGGCATCCTGGGATAGATCGGCCATGGTGTGGCCCAGGGTGTTTGTGAGATGCATGGCATGATGGATCACGGTATCGTGGAACTCCACATCAATGGCGTTGTCCTGATCATCGTTATAGCCACGTACGATGCCCACAGAGTTCCACATCTTTGAAAGAACATAAGGATCTTTACAAAACCTTCTTATAATTAAACAAATCAAATGTTTAGGCTACTGCTACTGTTAACTGAACTGACAACAGCTATGGTTCTTCCTCACCATAAAGCGATGCATGATGTGCACTGGGGTGGATCCCGGCTGGAAAGCCCTTTTGGGTTGTGTGGGCATGGGACCCTCATATACTGGACGGGACACTGCAGGACCCACAGCAGGAAGAATAGCACTGCTGCCATCCTCCTCTGGAACACCATCCAGTTTTACATAGCCTGGATCAGACCAAAACATTTAACCTTTGCTTAAAGCGATTTAATGACCCTTTCACTACTAATAATGTCCATGACTTGAAGTAACAGCCTACACTACTTGCTTTACGGAGACATCTCATACCTTGAGAATTGTCATCGTCATCCAGGAAGGACCCTCTGTTCCGAGGTCTGCCCGTTGCAGGCATGAGGTCATCGTCATCATCATCCTCCTCCATGATGGGATTCTTCACCGGAGACCTTGAGTCACTCATGCCTTCGTCCAGCACCCAGTCATCATCCTCATCAAACAAGTCATCATAGTCATTCGTTTCTTTAGCTGCAGCAGCCTAAACATCACCAGAAAAAAAAAAACTAAACATGCAAGTATTTACAACTATATTGAAAAAAATAAGGTTAACACCACCATTATAACTTTTGTTAATAAATAATAAACAATAATAAAGGCGGCATGAATAGTTCCAATAAAACCAAATTTGCGATGTGTCTTATCAAATTGCAAAGGTAAACAAAATGGCAAATATTATTATTTTTTACTGTTTTTTACTGTAATATGTACTGTAATACATTTGTTTTTAACCGCATATTAAATTGCAAATTTTATCTAGAATTAAAATCACAATTTTCCCCCAAATCATGCAGCCCTAATAGTACTTGACACATAATTATAACAGAACAGTGCATGCATGTTTTATTAAGAATATGTAAATGTTATAATACTTCTAACTATTTGAATGAATGTGAAATTATGTGGTTTTTCAATATTACATATTATTACACATATACATACATACATTTATATATATATATATATATATATATATATATATATATATATATATATTTACACTCACCTAAAGGATTATTAGGAACACTATAATAATACTGTGTTTGACCCCCTTTCGCCTTCAGAACTGCCTTAATTCTACGTGACATTGATTCAACAAGGTGCTGAAAGCATTCTTTAGAAATGTTGGCCCATATTGATAGAATAGCATCATGCAGTTGATGGAGATTTGTGGGATGCACATCCAGGGCGTGAAGCTCCCGTTCCACCACATCCCAAAGATGCTCTATTGGGTTGAGATCTGGTGACTGTGGGGGCCATTTTAGTACAGTGAGCTCATTGTCATGTTCAAGAAACCAATTTGAAATGATTGGAAGTAGCCATCAGAGGATGGGTACATGGTGGTCATAAAGGGATGGACATGGTCAGAAACAATGCTCAGGTAGGCCGTGGCGTTTAAACGATGCCCAATTGGCACTAAGGGGCCTAAAGTGTGCCAAGAAAACATCCCCCACACCATTACACCACCACCAGCAGCCTGCACAGTGGTAACAATGCATGATGGATCCATGTTCTCATTCGGTTTACGCCAAATTCTGACTCTACCATCTGAATCTCTCAACAGAAATCGAGACTCATCAGACCAGGCAACATTTTTCCAGTCTTTAACTCTCCAATTTTGGTGAGCTTGTGCAAATTGTAGCCTCTTTTTCCTATTTGTAGTGGAGATGAGTGGTACCCGGTGGGGTCTTCTGCTGTTGTAGCCCATCTGCCTCAAGGTTGTGCGTGTTGTGGCTTCACAAATGCTTTGCTGCTTACCTCAGTTGTAATGAGTGGTTATTTCAGTCAAAGTTGCTCTTCTATCAGCTTGAATCAGTCGGCCCATTCTCCTCTGACCTCTAGCATCAACAAGGCATTTTCGCCCACAGGACTGCCGCATACTGGATGTTTTTTCCTTTTCACACCATTCTTTGTAAACCCTAGAAATGGTTGTGCGTGAAAATACTTTTTTTTAATAATCAAGCAGCAAATATAGGCAAATAAAGGTCCATATACATCATGACTTTACGATGGTGATGAAAAAGGCGAGAGCCAGAAGGTACGACTGACCTTGGTGCTCTGAACAGTGGAGGAGGAGGACAGTACGCCTTCCAGGAGCCCGAGGCAGCCCTCATTGTCAGTGTAAGCGATCCGGCCCCCTGAGGGATGCCACGCCATCCCACACACAGTGAACCCTTTCTCGTGTTTCTGTCTGTAATAGTACAAAATCAACAACATCATCACTGCACAGACTACACTGTCTGAAATGAAAGATACCATCTTCCTAGAAACATTGTTAAACTCACAATATTGAATGCTGTTACAGAAGACGTATAAAGCGATAATGAAAATACAATATTCACATTCTGTCCAAAGTCTTAAAAAAAACAAAAACACACCAAAATCTTCAATAATATGAACATAAATGTGACTACAACCTCTCAATACACAGTTTGGCCTCTACATCCCAAACCAACAGGTTTCCGCCAACTGTTCCTGCAGCCAGAAACTTCCCACACGGTGACCAGACCACAACATTAACAACCTGAGAAGAGAAAGAGTCGGAAAGATTATGCACTGCAATATAACGCACAACTTTTACCACACAATACATTTGATACAGTAAGCCAAAGGTTAATACACAACACAATTGTAACGCTGATAAAGGTTTCGATATTCTATAAATGATCTTTTTCTAATTTTATTTCTTTTAACTGTTCCTCTGAAAATCACTGAGTTGCTTTCTACTGACCTGTGAGATGAGGTCATCGGAGAGCGTGCTGACATGTGTCCATGTGTTTCTGTCATACAGCTGAATGGTCAAGTCCACCGGCACGGCAAGCAGCTACACATGTGTATATACAACAAATAAAAAACGAAATCTTAAATATTACGACTGTTGTATAAATGGCTGAGAGACTGATTGATGTGCTCATAAAGCAGTCATATAGGAAACAACTGAAGAGAAAACTTGAAAATGCAAATTGAATTTTGAAGTCTGAAGAGGCCTTATGTGTGTGTGTGTGTGTGTGTGTGTGTGTGTGTGTGAAAATGTCCATACCTTTCCTGAACGAGGCTGCCATGTAAGCCTACAGAGACTTGGCATTGCTCACATCACTAGATTTCTGGAGAATTTTCCATTGAGCTACTTGAGTCAACACACACACCAGAGTTCACCAGCTTTACATCAGATCTAAAAAAAAAAAGGTTTTAAATGTGTTTTATTTGAAATGTTAGAATTTTTTTTTTAAATGCAGTGTTCTTTAAGTTTTGTTTTTTTATAATTTTGAAATAAAATAATTTTTTGAAACGTTATAACTTATAACCATAAAATAATTAATACACATAATAAAGAGCTCTCTATTACTTGAAGTTGTACATGTTTTCCATTGTGAGGCCTCATACCTGTGACTCAATAGACCACACAGTAACTGATCCATCACAGCTGGAGGAAGCCTGTCAGGAATTGACATGAGCATACGAAAATGAATTATTATGACCCAACGCTTAAAATTTAATAGATAAATACTCATCACAACACGTTAAACATCAACAGACAACACATATCCACTACTGTTCTAAATATATTCTCTTATGCTCACCAAGGCTGCACTTATTTGATCAAACATACAGTAAAAACAGTAATACTGTGAAATATTGTTACAACTGAAAATAACAGTTTTTTATTTGAATGTATTTTAAAATGTAATTTCTTTTCCTATGAAGCAAAGCTGAATTTTCAAGCAGCCATTACTCCAGTCTTCAGTGTCACATGATCCTTCAGAAATCATTCTGATATACTGATTTGCTTTGCAAGAAACGTATTTTTGAACGGTTTTGCCGTTTAATATTTTTTGTGGAAACCACAACATTTTTTTCTGAAATCTCTGAAGAATATTAAGTTAAAAAGAACAGCATTCATTTTAAATAAAAATAATTTGTAACATTACAAATGTGTTTGTTGTCACTTTTTAACAAATGAATGCATCCTTACTCAATAAAAAAAAATTAAATATATAAAAAAAACATTGTACAGACCACAAATGATAATGTATGCAATAAATGTTGATGGCAATGTAAGAAATAAATATGACACTGAACTTATTCATGAGCAATTCTTAATTTGGCCACATTCACAAATAAGAGCGGACCATTAAAAGGCACCATGATACTCACAAGGAACTCATCAGAAGGATCAAGAGCCACACTGAGGACAGGAGCATCATGTCCACGTAAGGTCTTCTGCTGACTGCTGTCTACCACATCCACTATCTTCACAATAAAGTCACTGAAAAACAGAATGCCAAAATTAGCGCCTTCATTCTCCACCATCTTCAACCCAGCAGAGACACATATTGGCACTGCAGATCTTTACGATCTGAAGTGGGAAAATAAATGAAAACTCATTTCCGACCTCTACAGGAAGAGAACAAAAAAAATCAAATAACCTGTTGGGAGCTCAGCTGCATCAATATTCAAGCATCGGCAGCAGGATAAAACTGCTCGATCAATGCTGTGTCATGCTCGCTGCCTTCAGCCGTGATGCATCAGCTTAAAACAATCCATATATCCAGAAAACTGCCATTTAGCCAAACACAACTAATCATAAAACGATCGAAGTGATTTCAACTGCATTAATGTCGGACGAAAGTACAGCGATGGGAGTATTAAACGATACATTGAAACAAAAATATATTATACAAAAATAAATATGCTTTTTTGACACCAATTTTAACTAATCAACTACTACTAAAAATAAATTATATCACCTGACGTTTTAGGCAATTTAGAAATTCCTGCCAGGATAAGTCTGGGAAAGAGAGTATGTGTGATCACCCTGAGACCTTAATATCCTTTACAATACAAATGTAGCAGGATGAGGACTGAAAGTAAGTCGCACCTGGAGCCTGCAGCCACTCTTGACCCGCTGCTGCTGAAGGTGACGTGGTTTGTGTTAGTGGTGAATCGAGTGAGAATGCCATCTGGATCTCCCTCTGGGAAAGTGTGAATCTGAACTGTGTTGTTGGAAACTGCTGTAACTAACTTTCCATTCTGTAGGGAAAAATAAACATTGACATTTAAATAAAAACTCATTATACCGTTATTCATGTAATTATACTACTATAATTGACTGAAAAAAAAAAAAAAAACTAAAACAAATGTTAACTTACCTTCAAGGCTACAAGAATAAACCTTCTCCCCAACATTTATGGACTTGGGATCGTCGTCATCTAGACTTTTCCAAAGGCGGACATCATCGTCGCTCCCACAGGTCTCAATACACCTAGGAAACATCATTAGGTGTTTGAAACAATACACATCAACTACGGGCATCTTAGAATTTCTAATTCCTTACGACTGAAATCAAAGCGTGTTAAATACACAGTTAAAATGTTCAGTAATAGTATATTATAAACTGTGGTAATATACAATATGGATAATTGCATCTTAATTCACTTGTATAATCCTTTTCCATCTTCGAGGCGAAAATGCCAATATTAAAAAGAAAATCCAAATATAGTTTTTACAAAGCTTTTTATTAAAGCGTTTTATTGTCTCCTTTATTTCACAGACTTCATTTTTGTTTTCATTTTCAAAGTAAACCTGTATGGAAATTATGTTAACCAGTGGGCGGGGTTTATTGATTAAGTGACGAAGAGTTCCTACAGTTTTCTATATTTTAATTGTCAATCTGGTTTTCATTTTTATAATTGAATTGATTTATTTAAAATTGACAGAAATACCTTTCATATATCAGTACTTAAGAAGACTTAAAAAACTACAAAAAAATTAAAAATTAATAAATCACACACACACACACACACACACACACACACATATACATATACACATGTATATATGTAAATTACCAAAATAATTTATAAAGAAAAATAACGTACATGGTCAGGTGTACAAACACTGTTAAACAAAATTTTCATTATGTGAGATTATGTGCAGATATACGTTAGACAGCCCGGCTCTCATCTCCAGTTTAGACAAATCACATGATGTTTTAAAGGGTTAGTTCAGCCAAATATTTAAATTATGTCATTAATAACTTACCCTCGTGTTGTTCCAAACCCGTAAGACCTCCGTTTATCTTTGGATAAGATATTTTAGATTTAGTCCGAGAGCTTCCTTTCCCTCCATTGAAGCTGTGTGTACGGTAAACTGTCCATGTCCAGAAAGGTAAGAAAAACATCATCAAAGTAGTCCATGTGACATCAGAGGGTCAGTTAGAATTTTTTGAAGCTTCGAAAATACATTTTGAGGTGAATATGTGCTGCTACGTCAGCTTCTTTTCAAGCAAAATGATCAACAACTGCAGAATAAAAACGCAAGTCTTCAAATGACTGCATGTGTCACAGTGATCGAATATAACCAAATAACAACGCATCGTTATGTTGTGCATATATATTTTAATCACGCAGTACTACTACTTACCGCTTTAGTTTGGCGGTAATTCTCAGTATTCCGCGCCACACTCGCTCACATCTCCCGCGCTGACAGCAGTGACGTTTAAAAGTGGGATGGACCGTTAACTTTTCTCAAAAGTCATTGGCTGAGTCCCACCCTACATTTGACGTATCTTGACGTTACAGATACATTTATTCGACATTAAAAGTATAAAATACAATAATTATTTATTGTTATAAATTAATCAGTCTGTCATTTTAATAGTTACTATTATGTTAAAATGTTCGAAGTGCATGTAAAAAATTATGTTATTAACAAATAAACAGCAGTTGGAACTGCCTGCAGCAAGACTGATATGAGACATAAGCATCAATAATTTAATACAGCCTGGAGTTGTACATTTAGTCCTCTACATGAGAATAAATAAAATATCCTCATTGTCTGTTTGCTGAATAATTTGATATGCAGTTCAGGAAGCAGCTCTGGTATCTGCTTGTAGACTGAAATATAATACCAAATATAATAAGATTAATAGCTACATTGGGACATGTCATCGCTGCATGATTTAGTTTAGTTTTTTTTTTTTTTTTTGTGCATGTGTTTCCAGATTCCCCTTTTATACGGTGGTGGGGGATGAGGAGATAACCCCTGACAATGTAAAGCGCTTTGAGTGCCTAAAAGCGCTGTATAAGGAATTATTATTATTATTATACCAATGTACACAGATTGCCTTTAAATCATGCAGAACATAATAATTCAAAATATTCATAAATAGCAGCACATATTTTCACCTATTAGAAACTTGTTATAAAACATAATCTTTGTTATAAACCATAGCACAGTGTAACAAATCAGCCTCGATTAACTTGTTGGTTCTATTGCTTGTTTTTATTGAAAATGTGTAGCTACAATATGTGGTTGAATTGCTTCAATACTAGATTGCTTCAATTTGATAGATCTATCAAATAATAATATACTGACAAGGTTTGGCAACTCAAACAGAAATGGTTTGGGCACTGTGTTTAGCTCTAAAATACAAGTCAGATAGAGAATCTAGTATTAATATCAAGTCAGTATTACAAGTCTGCCATCTAGTGTAATCTGGTAAGTATTACAATAAAACTGTCACTAGAAGAAACAACACGTGTGGCCCCTTTTTCTCAGACTGTGATGATGATGTGTTTGCACAGGTTTTAACATCACAAATCTAATAGTAGTTTTTCATATTTTCATTAAAATAGTCACATTTATTATGCTATGCGTTGTGTTATAGCCTATTCACTTGGCAGTAAGTAACAAAAAACGAAGACTGCAGTGAGGATGTTCAAATTCAATGGCGGAGAGGGTGCAGACAAATCTGACATCATTCTCGCTTCTGGCTGCATTTCTCAATATGCATTCTTAAACGATCTTGACTTTAGTCGTTGCTTAAGTTTAACCGACTATGACGGCTTTCGCTTCTAAGAACACCGGAAATGTGAAAAGGGTCCAATAAATTTTCTGTTTCATCATGAACATCTAGGGCACAGAACTTTATATTGCATACAGATGTAAATAAAGTGTATTAACAGATGAGAAATACAAAACAAGAAAAAAGACTAATCAAATTCATATAGAGAACTTGCAAAAGAACACTTAATAGTATAGAAATGTGAAGCAATGTCCTGCATATCTTTGGTTTTCACAAGATTATGTTAGAAACATAATCTGTTTTTGTGCTGTATGATAACTACGTCCACCATGTTGTGTGGAATACATTTGTTGTGCCTTTCAATCTGTAGCAACGTGTAGTTTTGTCTCATTTCTGTTTTTAAACAGCACAAGCTCCATTGCATCTATAGTGGTATTGCCTAAGGAAGAGTCTCAAACTGTAGGGTAAAGGCAAGGTGTCAATGCTCTGATATGTTGTACAGCTACAGATGACTGCTCTGCACATGTGCTGCAGAGAGAAAGGAAAGTTCCTATGTAGTGGGCGAGAGAGAAGAGGCTCAAAAAACAGGCATGTGGCCGGGTCACTGTAGTGCCTCAACAGGCCCGTGACACTGGGATCTCTGTACATACAAGGGTCACGGCCATCAAAGCTAAAGCGCTTCCCGTTTTGCTCTATTCGAGCATGGAGGGAGCGGCTATAGCGTCTGAAGCTAACCGAGAAGAGGTATTCATCCTGGGCAGAGTCTCGGAGCAGAAAGGTCCCCTCTGGTTGCCCTTCCAATAGTTGCTCAGCTTCGAAACGATCCAGGACACCCCAATAACAAGGGCTGTTGTTGATTTGAAGCAGATCAGGAACCAGGATGTAGTCAGTATGGGCGCAGCACTGGGCGTCTCCATGTGCAAAAGATGGATCCCAGTCATCCAGACTAGAAGCCCCAGTAGAGCTGATCTCCTCCCATGAAATGAGCGTTGGAGGAGAGGAGGATAACAAGGGACATTTGGGTTCAGTTTCAATGCTTAAAGAAGGTTTGGTATGAGTGCCATGTTTCTTGATCAGATGCCAACACTGAGCCAGTTCGGATTTCGGAGAGAACGGACACTTGTCCTCCATGAGCTCAGACACATGAATCTTCCGTTTGGACCAAAGAAGGACAGAGAATGGACGTGAGGAACCGGACTGGTGGTGATGGTGGTGGTGATTGCGAAGAGGGAGACACTGGCCAACGGCGTCCTGAAACTTCTGCCTCAGAGACCGGCGGGACAGGGCTTTCCTGCAAGGAGAATCCAAATCTGGTTCTCCAGGGACTGTGCAGCTGCATTTTCGCTCTCGACGTCTCCGGGGACAAGAAGCAGAGCGTACGGTCTGGTCGTCAATTCCTTCCCCCTCTTCCCCTCTGGGCGCTGTCTCATGGCGTGACCCATGGGAGCGTTTTTTAATACTGCGGATGTAACTATCAGCGCTCCAGCTCCGCAGATTCTTGGGACGTGTGTCTGAGTTTTTGGGCTTCCTCTCTGACATCGCTGCAGGCCCTATTTGGAAAAGTGCTGCACAGAATTTAAAAATAAATTAAGATCGGCAAAGAAAAATATGAAGAATACTAATAGTATTAATGCTATAAGGCATACAATATTTCAAAAATATAATGAATGCAGCATATATTTATGCACAGACTATACATAACTGACAGTACCAAATATAATTTTTTATGGTGATTTTTCAGGAAATGTACAGGATTCTATTAATATGTTTTATTTGAAAGGAACACATTATTTTATACAATAATTAAAATAAGTAGTTACCTAACTATTTATAATATAGACTATACAATGTATCAACAACTTAAATTTTTCCATTTACACATTAATTAACAAAACATGATATACATTATGAAATCACTTTTATCTGTATAATGTATATATATATATTGTGTGTGTGTGTGTGTGTGTGCATCATATATGTATATGCAATTTATAATTTTTAAATAAATTAAAATAAATAAT